>NC_133659.1:306465313-306595313 GCF_037893015.1 Macrotis lagotis | reverse complement strand
AGATCAGGTCATTACAAGAAAAGTAATTATGGACATGAGGACATGTTTATACCTTTTAGGATATCTGTTTAAGGGGGACTGCAGACTCAGGGTCATTTTAGGAATACAGGACAAATACAGTGCTAGAGTTAAAAAAAGTTGCCAGATACATGATTGAAGGTGAGGGATATTAACTTACCCTAGAATAAGTATGAAATGACTGAAAGTCACCCGCCCCCTTGACATTGTCAGACTCACAAAAGAGAAATAAGCACTCTCTTAGACAAGGAAGCTCCAGATGATCAAATATGAAGATAGAGAAGCCCAGAACAGATAACAGAAGCAGCTCTGTAGAAGGGGGAAAACCCCCCAAAACAGCAGGTTTGATTGCAGGGTGAGGGGGCAGATGAAAGCAGGGAGATTCAGGTAGCTGGAAGATTAAACTTGTGAAGCCATGAGAAATGTTACTGCTGAGACACATTATAGAAGCAAGATTTGTTCAGGGAGAATCTCCTCTCCTGGAAGCAAGGGCAGTTGAGGAAAGATTATATGTCTTTGAATAAGGTACACTTTTCTTTTTTTAAAAAAAATTTTTAATTAAATGCCTTTTGTTTTGAATTCATATGTCATCTGGATTAGTTTAGTATGATACATCTGTTAGGGCTCAGATCTTTGAATATGAAAAGATGATTACACTCAAAGTAACATGAACCTGGGTGTCCCTGAGGGGAGGTGAACTACTTGAGGTAGTCCTGAGTAATAGTAGAAAAAAGATAGTTTTAGGGAAAATTAAAAACCTTTCTATTTCTAGGCATCAAACTTCTGAAACTAATTGCCTTCAAATATGACAAAAGACAAAAATAGTAGGCAGATTGAAGAAGGATTTATTTAATTTTTAGGTGATAAAAACAGATACACACAACTTAAAATTGGCCATATCAGAGTTTAATGACTAAGTCTTTGAGATTTTGTTTCCTTAGATGACTCCAATGATGAATGGATTATTAAAAGTCAATAAACACACCCTGTTATGTTTGGGAACAGATGATAAAAATTAAAGGCATTCTGATTTGCTAATGGTTAAGAAAACTAAAATATTTGTTTTTGACAATAAAGCATTTAGTCATCTTGAGTTATAGGACCTGTACCAATTATATTTCCTCAATGCTTAGTATGATGCCGTGCATACAGTAGGTGCAAGATAATTATTTGCTAATTGAATGAAATTGTTTCATAATAACCAAAAATGTCACCCAAATGAACAAAGTATCAAATTTAGGAAGAAAATTTAAATTAGAATTTATAATTTATTTTCTCCTTTCACCAATTAGAATTTTGGATTTAGGCATACTTTATGCATTCTATAGTGGATAAAGAATTGGTCTGGGACCAGGAAGATGAGCTCAAGAACTATTTATGATTGGCTATGTGACTTTAGACAAATCACTTAACTTTTCAGTATACTAGGCTACTCCCTAAGACTGTATATTTCTAAGAAGGTGCTAATTTTGCAGAGGAAAAGGAGTTTCCTCACCTGGTAGTTCCATTTTCTAATAAATCACAGGCCCAATAACAGTCCCTATCCCTATTTTCATAAAATAATTAGCATAATCTGAAAGTCAGTGAGACCATATTTCTGTCTATGCGATAGATAAACCAGTTAACTATGGAAGATATCTCTCTTTGACTTGACACTGATGCACCTACTTAGTATGGTTCCGACTTACTTTTCCAATCTTATTTCATGCTATTTCCTCCATGTACCATAAGCTCTAGCCATGGTAGTCCAATAACTGGCTCTTGCCTTAATACATTTGTCATGTTTGTTTTGTTCTCAAAGAAAACTGTGACATCAGGGAGATGATGCCATGAATTGCAAGTGAATTGAATTTGAGGGAGAGAGGTCTTTGGAAAGCCACCAGCCCTACTTTCTCACCTGGTACCATCCTAGTTCAGCTGGCCAGATAGCAATCAGGGTGCTTGGAGATGACCCTGGATGCAATGGGAGACCGTGACCTTTTGAAGTTAAGTCTTTACCAGGTCTCAGTTTGACTAAGACAATGCTCATTTAGTGATTGAGGCTAGGTAAGAAATGAAGCAGAGAATGGTCTCTTTTACCTAGTTAAAAAAATCAGTCTGGTAGGGGAAGGCTCTCAGGGTTTCTAACCAAAACAGAAAGAAATGAGCCTTACATGAATATACCACTGTTTAAAATAACATTAACAACAATAATAACAATAATAATAATAATTCTAATAATAATAATGATAATGTTTTTGTCCTGAAGAAGACCACAACATCAGGGAGGTGATGCCATGACAAGCACATGAATTGGATTTGAGTGAGGGGAGACTGTGCTAATGCATCAGTATCGCTTTCTCCTCCAGAGCCATCTGGGTCCAGTGACTAGATATGGATCAGGATGACTAACGATGACCCTGGATGCAAGGCAATCAGGGTTAAGTGACTTACCCAAGGTCACATAGCTAGTGAGTATCAAGTGTCAGAGGCTGGATTTGAATTCCCATCCTCCTAACTCCAAGGCCAGTGTTCTATCTACTGCACCACTTAGCTGCCCAAACAATAACAGTATCAAAGCAACAACCAGCAATCAACCACCAAGCACCAACTACCACAATTAGTAGTACCACCACCACCAAAACAACAATCACCCTTTTCTTCCTTCATTTCATGGTCACCACTGCCATGTAGCCTTCTTCAATCCCTCATTTTCCTAGAACATATTGTCTAAATTGTTCCTTTATCCTTATTATTGGCCATTCATTTTTCAGTTATTTTTGACGCTTTGTGACCCATTTTTGGGGGACAAAGATACTGGAATGTTTGCCATTTCTTTCTTCAGTTCATTTGACAAATAAGGAAACTGAAGCAAAAAGGGTTAAGTGACTTGCTCAGGGTTACATGGCTAATAAACATCTGAGGCAGATTTGGAGTCTCCAAGATGAGGCTTCCTGCCTCCAGGTGCAGCACGTTATCTACTGTGCCACCTAGCCGCCCCTTTATCCTTATCTGTCCCTCCCCATTATAAATGTTTGGAGTCTAGTGCTCCATATATATGATGAATACAAACCATGATGTATCTTGGGAAAGGAACACCAATGTGAATATTCTAAAGATAATGTAATGGGAATGTTTTGTTCAAATATGAATGCAACACATTGTGCTGTGTAATTAGCTAGTGATTACGTTAAATCTATGGCTTTCCTCCGTCCTGCCCACTCAAATGCCAGTATTCCCCCTATGCATTCTTTTTGAGTCCCTTTCCCCCATGTCTCACAACTCTGTACCTTTAAGATGTTCCGATCGTGCTATTCTTATCTTGCATTCAATTAATTGAAGATGTGGTATATCCCATCCCCAAACTGTACATTCCAAGAGGGCTAGGATTATATCTCATATAGACTTTTCATCTCCCTCATCACCTAATCAAGTTGCTACTTAATATGCATTTACTGAATTGACTATTGGACTACTCAGAAATAAAACATATGTAGATAGTATCACATCTGGAAATAGCCCAGAGAAATAATGCAGGATGTTTGTTTAATTTCCTCTGTTGGTAACCTTACCTACAATTCATTCTAACACTAAATTTCAGTCACATGTGTTAGTGTCCTAAAAAGTTCATTATGGAAGGGTCCAAAAGTAACCAACTCCCTCATTCTCCCTGAGAATGACTCAGACATACATATTGATATCACATGCTACCAACTAGACACTGGAATCTTGGCATTTTAGATCTGGAATGAATTTTAGAGTTCGTCTAATAATTCTCTCTCTTTTTATAGTTAGCTACTGAGGTCCACTGAGGTCACTTCACTTGGCTAACAATTCAATTTAATTAATTTTAATTCAATACAGTTACTATTTACATGTCTACTATATGATGTGTAAGGTGGCAGTCTCAAGACACAAAAACAAGAAAATCAGATAGTTCCTGTCCTCAAGAGAATTATATGAGGAGTGGGGTACAGTAAAACATAGACAGATGAATGAATACAAAATGCATGCAAAATAAATTATGGGTTGGAGATGGTTTGGGGTGAAGAAGGCAACATTAAGTACATAAGGAAACAGGAAAGATCTCATGTAGGAGGAGGTGGCACCTGATGAGACTTGAAAGGAATGAGAGATTCCAAGAAATGGATGGGATTAGGAGTAAGAACATTATAGGCTTGGTGGGGGTGGGAGGAGAAGCAAAAGACATGGAGAAGAGAGAAGGACTTTTCTGTATGTTTCATTGGAATGAATGTATAACAGGGAGGGTTTAGGTGAACAAAAATAATTTATATTCTACTATGTGTAGAAGACTGTTCTTGATTGGAAAGTTCAGACAATTCAGTCTTTGCCTGAATAGAACTTAAAATCTAATAAAGAGATTGCATATCAATAATAGGAAGATCCTGGCCTTGGTGATTGGTAAAATAGGGGTTAAAGAGAGAAGGGGGAAAGGTATACTTTGGAGAGGGAACAGCATGAGCAAAGGCACCAAGGGAGGAAAGCAGGTGTGTTGACAAGACAAATTGCTCAATATGACTAAGAGCAGTAATTCAATCTAAGGATAGGAAGTTAGGAGAGCACAAGTTGGTGGAAGAATGTGAATGCTAGGAAGCAGAGTTTGAAAGTCACTCCAGAGGCAATAGAAAGTCACAGTTTAATTTACTTACATAGTCATCGATTGCTTTCTTTCTTTCCCTCCCTCCCTCCCTCCCTCCCTCCCTCCCTCCCTCCCTCCCTCCCTCCCTTCCTTCCTCCCTTCCTTCCTTCCTTCCTTCCTTCCTTCCTTCCTTCCTTCCTTCCTTCCTTCCTTCCTCTTAACAGGAATAACACAAGCAGCTCTTTGGCTAAGAAACATTATTTTAGCAGCAGTAGAAATGATAAGTTGGAAGAAGGTTGAGAGTGGAGGAGGGAAGTTGTAACAACAATAGTAACAAGGGCTTGTATTAGGAGGGTAGCAGTGGGAATAGAGAGAGAAAAAGTATGGAATCAAGAAATTTTTCTAAGATGCAATTGACAGTATCACAGATAGCTAGTGCTTGGGGGCCTTTTCACTCAATCAAACTTCATCCCTTAAAATTCCACAATAAGAGGATGCTCAATATTTATCTAATAGCTTGGCTGGTATCCAGTAGTCAGTGTAAGATAAGGCATAAATATTTCCTTCATTTCAGCTTTGAGCATTATAATTTATAAGACTGAGAACTAATCATTAAATTGAAATCATGGAGTCATTGAATCCAACTGTCTCATTTTATGGATGAGAAAACTGAGGCTCAAAGAATTCTCTTTTCCTAATTCACTTAGGTAATAAATGCTAGAATTAGGATTCAAATCCATATCCCTTAATGTTAAACACATTACTCTTTTTAATATACCATGTTACAATCCTCTATTTTGGGGACCCACACCAAAGATTATTTCAGTCAAGACAGATGCTTTCTAGAGTTCCTCTTTTTATCAAAGCCTGGATATCTTGAAAATTATCTTGCCACTGTTACAACCTTGTTCAACCTTGTTCACTGTGTTCAACCTTGGAAAATCTTGTAACCTCTGTTTCTTCATGTGCAAAATTAGGGAGGTTGGAGTAGCTAGTTGATATATGCCATGTTCCTATGATCTAAGATTATAGGTGCTCTAGGCTTCAAACTCAAATGGAAACAGGGACCATACATAAGGATTCTAATGGGCTATATTTTAGAATACCACATATTTATATCTTCCTCCCTCCTTCTTTCCCTCCTTCCTTCCTTCCTTCCACAGAAAAGAACTACATTTATTTTTTATTCAGGCTCCACTTGGGAGCTCCATTTGCCCCTTGGGTGGTGTTTGATGCCTCTACTCCCAAGTTCTCCTCTTTATTGCAGAATTTGCCTTATGCTCTATTATTATTGAACAACTGTGTTGCAGAGAAATTCATTTTTGGGAAAGCTCAGCTGAGATTCTTTGGTCTTTTTTTCATCATCATCACTTCTGTGGGGTTCAACTGAGGGGGTGAGAAAGAAAGAGATCAGTTTTCTTTATTAGAGGCTGCATGATATATTATCTAGAGCATTGTACCTGGAGTCGGGAAGACCTGAGTTCATAGCAACTCATTAGCTGTGTGATCCAGATGATGATGATGATGATGTTCATCCTTTGTAATTGAAGAGGGTGGTATTGTCATATATATCATGACATGACTTATACATTCTGTTTATTTTAGTGAAGGTAGAGCTGTTCAAAGACATCCTTCTCACTGCTTTTCCCAGAAACACATCACCTTTTGGTCTGATTTGATAGGTAACAGAACTATTGGATGCTTCAGGAAACAGCCTTGTGGATATAATTTTCCTCCCATATCAGCAAAACGTCTTCCTTGATGACAATTTAGTGACAATAAGGTTCATCCAAACCTGTCTCTTAATAGACTAATTGTCTGCATAGGCTAGACCTTTCACTTGAAGACCTAATTGTGTGTCACCATGGTATATCCAAACCTGTCTCTCAATGGGCTAATCATTAGTAAACCCAAAGACTTTGGTTTCCCAGAAGTTACCTGGTAGGTCATAGGAATAATGCCATTAAATTGCTAGCTAGCATTGTTTATGGTTGTAGCTCTGAGGGTATCCGATCGTTTTTGAACCTCCAACTTTTGTTCTAGATAAATGAAAACATTCTTGGCAAATGCTTTTGTTCTGGTCTATCTTGTATAAGTCCAAAAATTTCACTCCTACAGGTACAATATGAATGCCCCTCCCCGCCATCTAATGAGTGATTCACAGTTTCATTGAACTAGTTGTGTGTACTTAGACATATGTGGCTTTATCACTCTGTGCCTCAGTTGACTCATCCATAAAATAAGGGGATTAGAATTGATGAACATTAACATCCCCTCTACCTCTAAATTTGTGTTCCTTTCTCCTTATTTCCCCCCTTTGCAGAATATAAGCTCCACAGGGTAGAGACTTTGTATTCTTAATATTGGGGGTAGTTAGGTAGCACAATGGGTAAAGCAGTGGACTTGAAATGAATAAGACTCATCTTCATGAGTTCAAATGTGGACATTTATTAGTTGTGTGACCTTGGGCAAATCATTTAACCTCCCTTTGCTTTAGTTTCCTTATCTATAAAATGAACTGAAGAAGGAAATGACAAACCACTTAAGTGTCTTTGCAAAACAAAATGAAAGAAAAACCCAAACCCATGGACAGTATTAGAATACTATCATCCTTGGGGGTCACAAAGAGTTGGATATGACTGAACAACAAGAGGGCATTTTATACAGTGCTTTAAAGATGTCTGCAAAGTGTGGTATAAATATTTTCTCATTTTAGACACATATGGCTTTATCTCTTTGTGCCTCAGTTGACACATCCATAAAATAAGGGCATTAGAATTGATGGCCATTAAGATCCCTTCTACCTCTAAATCTGTGTTCATTTTTCCTTATTTCCCCCCTTTCCAGAAAATAAGCCTTATTTTACAGCTGTCATTTTAATTTCCTCTGTCACATCACTGAACCTCTTAGTTTTCTAAGCAATTCTAGACTAAATTGTAGAAAAGGAAGGATTTCATCACACTGATGATCCTCTTATATCAGATGTTCTTAATATGTGTAATGATCCTCTTTGGTAGTCTGGGGAAATCTGTGATCACTTCTTAGAATAATTCATTCAAAAAAAGAAAATAATATAAAATATAGAGATTTACCAATATATCACAAAAGATATATTTTAAAAAATAAACAAATAAACTCTTGGATACTAGATTAAGATCCCCTTGCTACCGAAAATGTACACACAAATACAATTTCATGCTTTGGGCTAGTAGAATTTCTAATTTGAGTTGCTCAAAAAATGCACAAAAAAGGCAAATAAGAGAGGAAGTTTAAATGAGGGTAGAGTGTGAGAAACTTAGAGAAAGATAATAATGAGAAGAATAAGAGGAAGCCCAGAGTAGTCAGTTCTGCAGTATCAGTGTGCAGTCTTACATGATAAGAATGCATATTGAGGAACTGAAATTAGAATTTTTTGTAACCTTGGGAACAGGCACTGTTATTGCTCAATCATTGTTAAAAAAAAAAAAAGAAAGAAAAAAATAAGAAAAAATCCTGGAATTTCTGTGAAATGGAAATGGTCATAACTCTCTAGCTTCTGAGTCCAAGCAATGGTAGCAAACATTTTTCTTGGAGGTCTCTGGGGTGAGAAACTGCAGGAACCTAGTATTCCCCAGTGTTCCTTCTTTTAAATATATCTAAGCTCTTTGGAGATGTTTCCATGGATCAGGTTTTTGAATATGCTTCATTTGGATGGGACATGCCCAGGGTTTTCTTATGTGTCCATGACTTTCAATTTCCTGCCTCAGCAACAATCTTCCTGATTTAGAAACTTTTCATGAGTTGGCCCTTTGAAAAAAAAATGTCTGGGAGGATGTAATTATACTAGTCTCTGGGTACCCAGGCTAATTTTAGAAAGAGGGTGGAGGAATAAGAGGCAGAGCCATATTTCTAAAGAGTGTGCTATGTTGTTGAAGAATTTCTAAGTTTCTTTGTGTCAGAGCTGTAGGAGAATCTTCAGAATGAACTTTAGGACCATGTTTCATTTTCTATTAGCAGAATTCTGCTGGGGCTCTGGGATGTGTTTATGAAATTAAATTCCAGTTTACGTCATAATTCAGTAGTCCCTGAATAATATCTAGATTCTCACATCTATGATATGTTATCTATGATATCCTGTAGAATATCTGAATTCTATTTTGGCAACAGCTCACTAAGAGGCAGAGTTAAGAATACTGGATTTGGAATCAGAAGCATTGGGTTCAAATTCTACCTTAATACCTTCTTATATGATCACTAGATGCCTCAGTTTCCTCATCTTGCAAAATAGGGGGTAGGAGTTCATGGCCTCTAAGATTCATTCTAACTCAAAATTATGAAATTTTTGAAAAAAAGGAAAGGCAAAAAGCAAAATATCAAGTGTGTCCTACGTACCTGCCTTATACTGTGAGCTCTTCACATTTGATTGCAAACTCCTTGAAGGCAGGGACTGTCTTTTGCCTCTTTTTGTATCCCCTCTTCTTGGCACAGTGTCTGATACATAAGAATGTTGTAATAACCCTGAGGTAGATGCTTAAGGAAATTAAGATTGACAGAGGTTAAGTGATTTGTCCAGTGGGCTGGATTTGAATTCAGGTCTTCCTGACTTCAGGCTCAGGCTTAATTTCCTGCCATTTTCTTTTTGGACAGCTCTTATTATTAGGGAGTTTTTTCTCATGTTGACTTGAAATCTGCCTTCCCCACTAGTCATAGTTCTATTTTCTGGAGCCATATTCAAATGCAGTTTCTTCCAGAGTAAATTTCTTTAGTTAAGAGCATTTTGTCCCAGTTTAGAGAAACACACCATTAAAGATTTTAAAGAATTGGTTCTTTGAATATTTTGAATATTCTTTATCTTACAGATGAGGAAAAGATTTAGTTCAATTATTATGGATCAGTTGGGGAAACACATTTTCAAAGTAAATGTTTAAGAGAAAAGTGATTTGGGAAACTAATGAAATGTATATTTAGGAGAGAGACTTTGAGGGAGAGAAGAAGAGAGATAGAATAGGCAAAGAGAAAAGAAGAGAGGGAGGGAGGAGAGAGATAGAAAACACAATGACAAAAAGGAATAGACAAAGAAAAACAGAGCTAAACACAAAAAGAGAGATTAAAAAAAAGGTGTAGACTATAAGAAACACAATTTACTATCTAATTCTTTAGGTCCACAGCATGAAGAGTTTGAAGAGGTAGGAACTCACACATTTATGCAATGGTCTTCAGCACTAATCCACAGGCTTTATTATAATTCATCTCCGGGGCCCTACTTACATTGGTTGTGAAATGTATCCTAGAGGGAAAATCTGGTTGAGGGTCTGAAGGCAAGGTCTTTCTCTTCAATTTCTCCAAGAACATATGGCTAGGAACTTTTGGGAACTAAAACAGATTTTTAAATTTACTACTTTTAAAGCATGAAGCTAGGTTTACAAGGCACTCTCTTCTTCCTTCTCCTTCTTTTCCCTTCTTCTTCTTGTAAGGAGGGGATGGAAAGATAGGGGAGAATGGGTTGGTGATTTTATTTCCATATTCTATCACTATAGAATTCTATCTCCCAATGTAGGTCAGGTCCTCCTCTATAACTTATAGCTTAGTCAGTGATCTGAACACTGAAAAGCTAAACATGCTGGATTACAAGTATTTGCCAGAGGAAAGACTTGAAACCAAGTCTTTCTGAATGAGGTCAGCTTTCTATCTCCAGCTTTCTATCTTCTATATTTCTATCTATGTCAGGTTGTCTTTTTTTTTTTAGGTTTTTTGCAAAGCAAATGGGGTTAAGTGGCTTGCCCAAGGCCACACAGCTAGGTAATTATTAAGTGTCTGAGGCCAGATTTGAACCCAGGTACTCCTGACTCCAGGGCCAGTGCTTTATCCACTAAGCCACCTAGCTGCCCCTGATTGTCTTTTTATAACACTGAATATTCAGAGATATGTTAGATATGATCCCAGCCCTCAAGCAGCTAAAGACTTAGTAACTTTTGCTTATTTTCTTGATCCCCCCCCACAATCAAACAATATACAACATCAATGAAACAACAAACTCCAAACCTGTAAGGAAATGAGCAATAATTTTCAGTGATTGTATGCGAAATATATAGTAGTGAACTTTATTTACCACTGGATAAAATAAATGAAGTTCATGTGAATTAACTTAAAGAGGTAGAATGCATATATCTACTATCTTTATAAAATTATGTTAAGATAATAGAAGGAACCTCACAGACTAGCTAGTGTACAACCTCATTTTACAGATGAAAAAACATATTCAGAGAGATTAAATGATTTACCCAAAGTCACATGGACATTAAATATTAGAGACAGGACTTGAAATAGCAGAGACTGTTTCCCCAGTTTCATACTGCTAATTCATATTATTCTTCTTTACATAACTGAAATCAGTATCTTTATTTCTCTTCCTAACAGTGAGATGCAAAGGCTTTGATTTCTGATATCTGTATCAGCTTTGAAAAAAAGGAGAGCATTATGAATACATATGCCATCAGTGACAAGCAAATAAATGTATTTCCAGTTCCTGTAGCTTTTTTCCAGTTGTGGGGAAGAAAGATGATATTATGTTATTAGTTTTTAATCATACAAGGTAGGTTGCTTCATTTTTCAACCTTGTAGATTACTTTTGTGTACCCAGATTTTTGTTTTACAGTGAAAATTACATTAACAAGAAAGTGAATTTTCAACTGTTTTTAATCAGCACTGGTAATCAGCTGCAGAATAGATGAATTTTTACTTCAACCTAAATGGGTCAATAGATTTCTTTTCCAACAATGAAGGGAAAAGAGAGTGTCAGAAATTGGATTATTTATTTAATCAATAGGACTTAATTTTCTTTTTGGACTGGATTTGTGACTTCATTGGCCAAAGGAGTTCTGAGTAAGGAACCTCCACTTCAAGGGCTATACTCTTCTTCCTTCTCTAACTTGTCTTCTTGTTGAACAAACTAAACTCTGGAATTATTCCCATCTCTTAAATCGTTCAGTTCTATTCATGGACTACTGAATGGAACTGGGGGGGATAATGAAACTGGGTCATTTGGATTTAACATGAATTTATGTTCACTAATCTCAACTGGTCCCTCATTGAAGCAAGGCCATCATTTCCTCCTCCCCAATTGGTTTGTTATCCCAGTATCTACAGGGGTGGATCCATCCTTTCTCCTCTTTCTTTAAGGCTCCCACAAAAATCCTTCCCAGAGGACCTAATGTCATTGCCATTGAAAGTATGGAAGTTATCCACTGACAGCTCTCCCTTCTCCTCTTGCCTCAACTCACATCACGCAGATTTTTCTACTACTTCTTCACTCTATTCTTGGTTGAAGAGGTGACTTTTTTTTCTTCATAGTCAACTACTCCATATGTGTCCTTAATCCCATTCCCCTCCTGTCTTCTCCAGCAGATTGCTTTTTGTTCCATCATCATTCTCTCTCGTTTTCAGTCTTCCCTTATTTTCTGGCTCCTTATAAACAAGTCTGTGTCTCCCCTCTTTTTACAAAAAGCCCTTACTTGCCTCTACTGCCCCTTATAGCTATTTCCCCACATCTCTGTTCCCCTTTGCAATTTTGCTCTCTCCTAAATTTTCCCTATTCTGCTTTCTAGCCAAATTCTTCAATTGAATAACTCTCTCTCCACAAAATGGCAGCAGTGGGAAACGTGTTGGACCTGGAGTCAGGAGGACTTGAATTCAAATTCAGAGACCCTGGACAAACAACTTAATCCTGTTTGTCTCAGTTTCCCCATCTGTAAAATGAGCTGGAGAAGGAAGTGGCATATGATTCCAGTGTCCTTGCTAAAAGAACTCCAAATGGAGTCACAAAGAGTTGGACACAACTGAAATGACTGAACAGCAAAGTCTTAATTGCCAAATCAAATGACCTGTTCTTAATCCTCATCTTTTTTTATTTCTCTGCAGCCTTTGATACTTGATCACCATCTCCTCCTTGATATTCTCTCCGCTCTGGGATAGAAGCATCAGATCTATACTCCTCCATTTGGCATTTATTGCTCTTCATAACTGCCCCCTTCTTTTCTTTTTCTTTTCTTCAACATACTCTACAGTTTCTCACTCTGACCTACTGGGTGATCCTTCCCTGTAAGCAGCATCTCCTGTCTGTGTCTCTGCAATTGTTGTCTCCTAAATGGAGACTATTGCAGCTGGACCCCACTGCTTCTTAATTGTTTTCATTTATGTCAACATGCAGCTCAGATACTATCTTTGACTGAAGATTGTTCCCAATTTCTCTGCTGCTAGTGCCATCCCCTCTCGATTATGTTTTATCTTCTTTCTTTTTTTTAAGGTTTTTTTTGCAAGGCAAATGGGGTTAAGTGGCTTGCCCAAGGCCACACAGCTAGGTAATTTAATTTATTAAGTGTCTGAGACCGGATTTGAACCCAGGTACTCCTGACTCCAAGGCTGGTGCTTTATCCACTGCACCACCTAGCTGTCCTCTGTCTACTTTCAATAAGGATATAAATCATATATACAGATTGCTACCTTTATGCTGGCTCTTCTATTATACTATGAACTCCCTGAAGGCAGGAAGACTTTTGCCATTCTTTGTGGGTCTGAAGCTTAGGGTAATGAATGACACATAAAGAACACTTAAGAAATATTTCTTGACAAGTTTGGGGACAGAGCAGCAGTTTTTTTTTTTTGACAATTTGTAATCTTTTGCTTAGGTCACTGAAATATTAAATGAGTTACCAATGATCCTTCAGTCAGTATTTGTTGGAAATTGCATCTGAATCCAGGTCTTCCTGATTCTAAATCTATCTACTGTGTTTTATGGCTTCTCCTTATTGAAATAAATTTCATGGTTTTGTCATGTTCAACTCCATTTGGGTTGTCTTGACAAGGATACTGGATACTTTTCCTTCTTCAGCTCATTTTACAGATGAGGAAATTGGAGCAAACAGGGTGAAGTGCATTGATCAGGGGTTACACTGCTAGGAAGAGTCTGAGGCTGGATTTGAACTCAAGAAGTTGAGGCTTCCTGAAAACAGGCTCAGTACTCAATTCATTATGCCACCTAGCTGCCTCTCACAGTAAAACGTAGATAATGTTCAGATGTTCCTGCAAGGATACTTATGAACGGTTTAGTAGCCTTTATTTCTATCTGAATTTGATAATTTATATAGTTGATTCCAGGATATATTTACATGCCTAAGAAGGTTTAGATTTCATAGGTCTTGGTAAAGGGAGTTCTATTCATTAGAGATTTTTGATCCTACATAGAGGTGTAAGTCCCTTGGGATTGTAGGAGTTTGGACGACAACTATCCTTAGAAGTCGTCTGCATAAGAAAGTGCAAAACCTTGGAAGATGCATCTTTGATTTGTCCTGATCAGCCCAAGTTTAATGATCTGCTAAATATATTGATGAATAAATGGGCTTTAAGGTATATAATGAGGGTGACTTAAATAGGTGCTTCTGTATTCTCACAGACAATTTCTTAGGGTTCCCTAAGGAGACATATAATGACTGAAGGTAAAATAGGGGCTGATTAGATTCCTGGTAGTGGACAGACATGGAACCTAGAAGATTTATCTTCCTGAGTTCAAATCTGACCTCAGACACAGTGTCACCATGGGCAAGTCATTTAACTTAGTTTGCCTCAGTTTCATCATCTATAAAATGAACTGGAGGAGGAAATGGCAAACCATTCTCAGTATCTTTGCCAAGAATACCCCAAAAGATAACGTGTCACTACGGGCAAGTCACTTAACCTAGTTTGCCTCAGTTTCATCATCTGTAAAATGAACTGGAGAAGGAAATGACAAACCATTCCAGTATATTTGCTGAGAATACCCCAAATGTGGTCAGACACAACTGAAATGGCTGGACAACAAGAAGACTATTAGTGCTTTCTCATTGAAAACACATTGTAATATCTTGAGAATTGATTTTTATTGTTGTTAAACTAGTCATGCCTCTTTTTTGAATTTATAACACTATATATATCAAGATTTAATTCATAGAGTTTATTCTTTTGACTTCTTTCCTCAAGGTTCTTGTTCTC
Organism: Macrotis lagotis; assembly: GCF_037893015.1. Lineage (NCBI taxonomy): Eukaryota > Metazoa > Chordata > Mammalia > Peramelemorphia > Peramelidae > Macrotis > Macrotis lagotis. Next base: position 306,580,714 of record NC_133659.1, on the reverse strand, counting down.
TGATAACTGTATGAATTGGGGTTAAGAAATTCCATGTGGGATGATTTCAACCTTCACTTAACTTTTAAAAATCCTATTAAGTCCTATGAGGTTGCATCCCCTAAAACCATTTTGGGAGCAGCCCTCCCAGTTCCTCCTTCATCCCCACCAAAAAAAGCAAAGCAAAACAAGCCAAACCACACCACATCACTAGGAGGTGGGGCCATGAGTTTCTCCTCAGTTCTAAGTACCACCCTGAATAATGTGCAAATAGAGGTAGAGTAGGGGACCTAGAGTCAGGAATATCTACATTCCAACCCTCTCTCAGACAGGTACTTGTGGTGTGACCCTGGACAAGTCACTTAACCTCTGTCAGCCTCAGTTTCCCCATCTGTAAAATCAGATTAATAAGAGTGTCTACCTCACAGAGTTGTAAGGACTAAATGAAATAAGATACAGGAACTTTGCAACCTGAAAGTTCTATATAAAGTCATATCATTATATAATTATGTAAGAAATAATGTAACATATATAATATATAATGATATAATAATTATATCTAGTTTCTTCTTTCTTCTTCATTATCTTCCTTCTCTTCCTTCTTCCTTCTTCTAGATAAGGTTAGGGAAACTGTCAGGGTTTATATTCTAATTTTGATTTTGTACATATACTAGTGACAAAAACATTAAATCGTTGTTCTTCATTTGAGCTAGTTTAAAACTCTGGTTTATAGAAGTATCGATACGCAAACATTACAATCTATATACCTAGCTATGTGTGTGTATTAATACTTCTCATTCTAAATAAATATAAACAGTATACTAAATATTATACATTTATAAAATAGAAGTAATTTAAATATCAAAACTGTAAGAAACATAATAAAAGGAAGGGATCATTTAGATATGGTTTCATGCCAGACTTTCTTGAGAGAGGCATACAAAACAAAACCTATAAAATTGGCATGATCTTCTCTAATGTTACTATTTCAAAGAATTTATTACCATTCAAAAGATGAAATATGACCATTACTCAGTATTATGTCTCTAAAAGAGTCAAGTCATAGTCGAATATTTTTTCATTTTTTATATGTTTCACTCCAATTGTTTAAGGAACAAGACCTTGGGATGGGATCATTTGGATACTTGAATCTCAGCACTTATATTTTCTCTCCATTATGTGGTACAATGCAGAATGCTAGACTCGTAGCCTGGAAGACCTGAGTTTGAGTCCTGTTCTTATTTGTGTTGTAACCCTGGAAAAGTCATTTAACTTCTCTGAGCCTCAGTTTCCCTTCTATAAAATGGGGGTGATGATGTTAATAATAGCACTTACCTCTATGAGTTTTTATAAGGATCAGATGAGATTAATATATAGTAGAGCATTTTGCAAACTTTAAAGCACTATATAAATACTTATTATTTTTTTAATGGCTAATCAAGAAGAATATCGTCCTTGAAAAATATTCTGAAGTGTTCTGGTGGATCTTGGAGGTTCCATCAAAAGCTTGGATTAATGTTTGATTGTTAAAAAAAAAAAGTATTGGAGCAAATAATGGCAGTATCCTGGGATAGAGAAGCATCCACGTTGACTTGCTATTCCAGCATCCGAAGGCCTGGCCCACAAATGTTTCATGCTTACTCAGCAATACGAGGTTGTGAAACGAAAAATGAACTAGAAAAAAAAGTCCAATATAGTTGAATCGTGGTGAGTAAAGGAAGGAAGACAAATGAGATGAGATTGCACGTTGATGACACTCTCCAGAGTTGCTCAACAGTAAGATCTGACAAACACCATTAGAAAAAGGAAACATTTTGGCAGAATCAGCCACCCCCTACATCCCTCCTCAAAACCCAGTTAAGAAATCCCCACTGATAGATGAGTTATTTCCTCTTTTTGCCTCATGAGGATAATGAGAAAAGAATGGGTCCTGAAGCTAAAATAATATTAAGAAACTTTGGCCTGGGTAACATGCAGAATAGTGCAAAGATAGATTTAAAAAAAAGGCCAAGAAATGTGTGGTGTTTCTAGATGCCCTACATTTAATCTTTGGATACTCTTTATAAGTCTTATTTATATATTTGGGCTGGCTTTAAAAAAAATAAGAACCACAATTCTTCTTTGTCTAACATCTTCCTTTGTCTCCATGTGCTTCCCATATGCCTTGGGTGACTTCCCTCATTTTACCTTCCTCTAGCAAAAGAAAAAAAAAACTAATAAAACCTTCACTAGACCCTGTCTGCTCATCTTAGTTACCATCCACTTCCTCTTTTTCATTCATTTATGTGACAAACATTTAAAAATTGTTTACCATGAACCTGGAAGAAGCTACAAAGACGAAACTCAAGCAGTCATTGGATCAGAGATTTAGATCTAGAAGGAATCTCAGAGGCATCTCATCCGATGCTCTCATTTTATAATTGAAGAAACTGAGATCCAGTGAAATGCAGTGATTTGACCAGACGAGGTCACCTAAGTAAGATGAAGAAGACCTCTGATTCCTGAGCCATTGAACTTTCTATTGCTCCTAATTGCCTCCCTAGCTGAAGTAGGTAGGAATATTTGTTCTGGAAAGGAGAAGGGAATACGTGAAAGCATTAATCCATGCCCTCAAGGTGTTTATTTTATTGACTGGAAAGAATACATGCACAAATAAAAAAATTACATTAATTAGTGAGAAGTGGAGATAGGCAGATGCTAGGAGGCAAACCTACAAGATAGGTAAGTTGTTAAATAGAATGAATAGTAGGTAGATAGATAAGTGGATAGGCATGTAGACAATATTTTTATATACATATTTATATCTGTATATTTGTAGATGATAGGCTATAGGTAGCTAGGTAAATAGGAGATAAGTAAGAATATTGAGTCTAGGGTGGAGGGTATTGGGAGAGATGTGTGGTACATAGAACAAGCAGTAGATTATTATAATAGTTTAGGTATTAGGAGATGAAGGCCTGTATCAGGATGATGGCAATTTCAGAAGAGCGAAGGGGGTATATGGAGAGATTTCAAGAAGGTAAAATGAACAAATCTTGCCAAGAGATTGATGATTAGAGGGGCAGCTAGGTGGTGCAGTGGATAGAGCACTGGACTTGGAGTCAGGAGGACCTGAGTTCAAATCCAGCCTCAGGCACTTAATAATTATATAACTGTGTAACCTTGGGCAAGCCACTTAAACCCTTTGCCTTGTAAAAAAAAATCCCCTAAAAACAAAAAGCAAAAAAAAGAGATTAGTTATTGGGAATAAGACAGAGAGCTGAGGATGACATTTAGGTTTTGAGCCTGGGTGTCTGAGAAGATGTTGGTACCTTCAGCTGTATTAGGACAGTTAGGAAGAAGGAAAGATTTGGGGGAAAAGAGAATGAGTTCAGTTTAGGATGTGTTAATAAGTTTAATATGTCTTTCAGTTCAACATTTCCAGTAGGTAGTTGGAGATGTGAAACTGGAGTTCAGATGAGATAGGTAGGTCTGAAAATCAAGAGAGAGAGATGATCCTTGAAAGGATGGGAGCTGCTGAGATCCCCAAGTGTAAAATTAAAGAAGATGAGAAGGGGCAGCTAGGTGGTACAGTGGATAGAGCACCAGCCCTGGAGTCAGAAGGACCTGAGTTCAAATGGGACTTGAGACACTTAATAATTACCTACTTGTGTGATCTTGAGCAAGTCACTTAACCCTATTTGCCTTGCAAAAAAAACAAAAAAAAAAGAAGAAGAAAAGAAGGTCCAGAAAAGAACCCAATGAAACACCAGACTTCTTACCTCCCTGGACTTTGAAGAACATCAAGTTCAAACCTCTTATATTTCAGATGAGACAAATGAAGGTCAAATAAGTTGAATAGCTTGTTTGAAGATTAAACCCTAGTCTTAAATGTAAAATTAGTGACTTGGGTTAAGTAGAATTTCTCAGTGACAGGGACTATTTCATTTTGGTCTTTGCATTTTGGCACAGAAGGTGCATAAAGAAGTCTTCTTAATTGACTGGAGTCCTAAATCTAAGATCCCATAATGTTTTTTAATAGGGTGAAATATTAAAAGTTGGATGCATTTTGGATATTTGTTAGGGTGATTGGGATCATTCACTGTTGTTTCTGTGTTGGTGCCGACTCGAAGGTTAAATGAGTTGTCCTTTTGTATGAATTCCTTATTCATGAGAATATTTGCTCATATAGTGGTGTAACCCTGAAATCCCTGCTTCCTGAAGGACTGCAGCTGATGGATCACTTGAGTGTGGGAATTCTGAATCAGTGTGGCAAGTCAATTGGGTGTCTGAGCTAAGTCTGCCCCCCAATAAGGTGAACCTCCAGCCTTGGGTAGGTGAACCAGGCTATGTAAGAGGGTGAAGTAGCCCAATTCAGAAATGGGACCACTCAAAATTTCTCCATCAGTAGAGGGATCAGGCTCCTGAGCAACCATTGAATTTTCAGTTTAGTCAAGATGAGAAGAGCCAGTTTAAAAAAATCACAAAAAATAAACCCACAACAAACAAATGAGAAAACAAAAATAATCTATGAAAATTTGAATATCAAGATCAGAAAACCTCTTGCCAATGTGACAAAGCAGATTTCTTTCAAGTGACAGAAGAACCTCTGGGCAGGAAGAAACTAAATCCTCATGTAGTAAGCAGGATTAGAGCAGTCCCCTGGATTTGTTGATTATTTATGCAGCTTAACATATTTTTTGAGTGTGTGGGTGTGAGAGAGACATAGAGGCGAACAATTCTTTGTGCTGGAAGGCACCACTGACACTGAATTTATACTAACTTTCTGACCCGCAGATATCCAGGGCCATGTGCTAGATGTTAGAACTGGGACAAGGATGAAGAAAAATTGTGTGGTTTATGAGGCTGATGTTGGCAGTGTTTAACTTCCCCTTTCTGCATTCTTTTTCGGTTCCCCTTCTCTTCCTTCACCCCCTTCCCCTACCTTCCCATACTCTGTGTTCTCCCGCTGCAGTAGGTCTCCCTGGGGCAAAGAAAAAATAAACTAATTTATACTAGGTATGGATGACTTAAGGTGTTATTCCACTCAGGAGTTTCTGAGTTTATAATGAGAACTTCAGGAAAAGGGACATGTTTGAAAACCTCTGGAAGACTCACATGAACTGATGCAAAGTGTAAGGAACAGAACCAGGGAACAATTTATATAATCACAACAATACTGAAACAGCAAACAACTTTGGAACATTTAAGACTTTGATTAATGATCAACCATTCTTTTCTGAGTTCCATGCCTGAATATGGACTTTTCTTCCTATGCCCCAGTTATTTTAACATCCTGGAAACTCATTTCCCTCCTGGACTTTTCATACTGGAGTTTTACGCCATCCCTCTGCTCTTGCCTCTGATTGATTGGTTCTGCCCAGAGACTTTATGTTAAGGCTGGTTCTATGCTATCCATTCTTTTTTTTTAGGTTATTTTGGTTGCTATCCATATCTTAATTCCACTCTGTGCTCCACTCCTACTTCTCTAGGCTTTCTCTACCATATTCTCTATTTTAACCACCCCACTCCCAACCCACCAACATCTTCCTCACTTTTTAGCTTCCTGTTGTCTTCCCTTATTAGAAGGAAACTCCTTGAAGGCAGGGACTATCTTCTTTTGTGCTTGTATTTGTGTTTCCAGCATCTATTTGTCTCCCTGGGAGGGGGAAAAATAAAATTTGGGAAAAAAATAAAATCTAATTACAAAGGATTATATTTGACACATATTCAAAGATAGGAAAGTAGCCAGAATGGGGAAGACCTTTGGATTGTAATGTTGAACTGAAGGAAGTGGAAATATTTAGCCTGGGCAAGAGAAGATTCAGGGTGAGGGTAGAGGAATGACAGTTATCTTCAAGTATTCAAAACAAGTATTTGAAGGGCTGTCATAAGGAAGATTAGATCCCCCCCCCCCCCCGTGTACTATCAGAATGCAAAATTAAAAGTAATGTGAAGAAATTTCAGAGGTGCAGATTTGGGATCAATATGAGCAAAAAAATAAGAGCTTTCCAGAAGTGAAATGGGTTGCCATTTGAGATCATGGTTTCCTCTTCATTGGAGGTCTTCTCATAGAGACAGGATGACCAATACCACCAAGCCAGCTAGACATGATGCCTGCTAGTTGCTGGGACAATAAAGACAAAACAACATCACTGCTACTACCAACAAAAATCCAGTCCCTGATCTCAAAGGGCTTATGTTTTACTTAGTGGTGATGATTGCAGTGATTTGTGTATGTGTGAAAAACATGTGAAAACATGCAAAAAGATAATTTGAGGAAGAGGGTGAGAGAACCAGTAATTCACAAAATGTGAAAAACTTTCTCCCCATGAGTTAAATATAGAAAGAAACTAATGATTATCAGAGGCAGAGGTGAGGAGGGAATGTATTCTAGGGATGTATGTCAGCTTATGATGTAGACTTTAGTTAACAGAAGCTATATTGCTGGTCTCCAAGGATACCACACAACATCCCAACATATTCTTTGCAGTATGCTTGGAATAGATTTTGGGGTAGCGGAAACCAACTGGGGACAATATCTCAGGTCCTAAAATCATTAATATTACTTTCTTAGAAAAATACTATACCTTCAAGACCTCTTTCCTTTTTGGAACCCCTCGTTGTTTATTTTTAGAGGGGATTCTTGGTCAGGTATGGGTAGGATTAGGTGATTTCTGGGGTTACTTCAATCTCTGAGATTTTGGAATTTTGTGCATTTCAACTTTCTGGGAGAGAGAGGGAAGGATTTTAGATGGTTGTGGTGGTTTTCCCACATCTCTCAAATATGTCCATGGGGATGACCATTTGTCTAAGTGAGTAGGTGGCACAAATATGGAGTCACAAGAGTAGAGTTTAACTCTTACCTTTATTTCTTTTTCTTGATCAAGTCAATTATCTTCTGTGGATCTCAGTTTCCTTATATGTAAAGGGAGGGTAGTCTAGATGACCTTTAAGTTCCTCAAACCATACTAATGATAGCTAGATATGATATATATATATATATGTATATATATATATATATATAGTAATTTGAACTTTGCAAATAACTTCACATTTTATCTCTTTTGAGCCTCTCAATAATTCTTTATAAGGTAGATGGAATTATATGTCTATTTTAATAGTGGTAATAATTATCCTTCCATCTCAAAGAAAACCATAATATCAGGAAAATGATATCATGACTTGCAAAGAAATTAAGTGGTTCAAAGAAATTAAGTGACTTGTCTAGTCACTTGTTAGTGTCTGAGGCAGAATTTGAACCCAGTTTTTCCTGACTCCTAGTTCAGTTTTCTATCTAGCATATCACATAAGTCTTTCTCCATGTTAAACCAGTCCTAGTCATGGCACCATTGTGATTACCTGACATACGCAGAATTTCAGTTTTCCAATTATGTGGTTATCCAGTGGAGATGCAAAACATTGGATTAAGTACTAATGGAGACTACCCTTCCTTTGATAGATGTTCTTTCATTAGCCAAGGATATACTGGGGAAAAGGAGCCATCTGGGTACTTCAATTTAATCAATGCAAATGTAGGGTTTCAAATGAGAAGCCCACACCTCTAATTAGCACTAAGTGAAGTAACCACAGCTGTGTATAGATATCTACTCATTCATGATCCACCATGTGCTGGTACCATATTGCTGTCCTATAAAATTAGCATACACCCATGGTGGTTCAATGAATCTGAAATGTCCTTCTGTGTATTAAACAAAGGATCATTAAATGTCTGCTTGATCTGGAGCTCTTTCCAAGTCTGTCCCCATGCATCATCTCTCTTATTATTATCGTGCTCAGATCTCACTCCAAATGTTTTCTCATTCAGGTCAAGCTGAATGCCCAAGGTCTCCAGTTCAATAGACTCTAGGGTCATTTCGTCTGCCCTCCCATCAAGTTCCAAAGATTCTATTGTGGCTTACAAGCTCTATTTTCACACTCATCAACATGATTCTTAAACTCGAACCCACTGGAGACCCAGGCCCCAAACCCCTTCTCATTACAACTTTTGGGTACTGACTCTGCCTGCTTCCATAGGTCACAGCCAGGACTCCCAAGTCACCAATTGGTACCACTCCATCTGGGAGGTTATTTCCTTACAATTCTAACTACTCATTGTAGGCTGGAAACACCTGCCTCCTCTGCAGCTGTCTCTAAAATGAGAAAATCTTTTGTGACAAGGGACACCTATTTTCCCCTCTTGGTCCCATAGCTTCTCAAGCTCCTGACAAATATGATATGTACAGAAATAAACATAATGCAAAGTGATACACAATAAATATGAGGACAAAATGATCATTCTCCATCTACAAAACATTTTTGGTGCTTTTTGCAATCTTTTAAAGTTAATTGAGTCATTGTATGGAGGAAATATCTATAGTAGAGGGTCTTAATTTGGGGTCCTCAAACTTGATTAAATTTTTTTATTATTGTGTTTCATGATAACTGATTTTCCTTATAATCCTATGAATTTTATTTTACGTATGTAAAAATCATGAGTCTGAGAAAGGGTATTTATTACCATACTGCCAAAGGGGTCCATTACACAAAATACTTTAAAACTCCCTGGTCTAAAATGAGCTCTTTTCTCTTTCTTAGGTTATAATTATAGCTAAGAATGGTTTGTATTTTTTCTGTAAATATATTATAACTTTCCCCTCATTGAATTGTACCTGCCACTTTCCAGGATTACATGATTTTCCAGCAGTTTTCTTTATTAAGGACTTATTAAACAGAGGGTAGAACACAGGACCAGTAGTCAGGAAGACCCAAGTTCAAATTGGCCTTCAGATAGTAGCCCTGTAACCCTGGACAAGCCACTTAACCCTGTTTACCTCAGTTTCCTCATCTGCAAAATGAACTGGCAAAGCAAATACTCCAGTATCTTTGCCAAGAAAACTCATGAAGAGTTGGAAATGACTAAACAAAAATTTTTTAAAGGGGTATGGTGATGAAAGAGTAGAGAGAATTGGGAATGGTGAGTTGTTGTAATGAAAAGGTTGCAGAAAGGTTTTGGTATTGGTGTAAACAAGCATGTTTATAGAGAAATGAGAAAAGCAGGAAGGACTTGAAGCTATTTGAGATAGAGGAAATAATTGAATGAAGTCTTAAAAGGGATAGGATGATGGTTATAGATAGGGGCAGAAGTACTATTCTGAATTTGACTAGCTAGAAAGGACTCTTCCTCACAAAAATGATGGAAATGGTGGGGAAATGACTATTCCTTGTAGGAATTCATGATAGAGAGATAAGGGAAAGTATTATGCATACACTGAAATTTTAGAGTGGTGATCTCAATAGTTTCAGAGAAGGGATAAGTGGGACCTCATGACCTGAATTGAATGGGCAAGATTGTCCTGGGAAAGATGGTTAAAAATATCGTAAATGGAATTCTAAAAGCACAAATAGGTATAACTCACATATAAAGAAAAGGGTGAACTGTCTGAAAAGCATGGAGAGGGAGCTTGTCATGTTGGTTTTAGAAAAAAATCCTACAGAAAAGAAAAGAAAGGACTGGTGGTGGGAGGGATGTGGAGTATGATTCCATTGCTACAGAGAGTTTCCTCTACCAATGCAGGTCAACACCTTCTCTCCTACTTCTAATTTTAGAGTTGTTTAGAGAACGCTTATCATGTAATAGCCAATATTTATTTGTGCCTACTATATTCCAGATACTAGGCTAAGCAGTTTTTTTAACACTATCTCATCTGATCTTCATAATAACCCTGGGAGTAAAATACTGTTATAATTTTTTTTTGTCAAGGCAATGGGGTTAAGTGACTTGCCCAAGGTCATACAACTAGGTAATTATTAATTGTCTGAGGTCAGATTTGAACTTAGGTACTGCTGACTTCAAGGCTGGTGCTCTATCGACTTCATCACCTTGCCACTCCAATACTGTTATAATTTAAGAAACTGAAGCAAAGAGAGGTTTAAGTGCATTGCATAGGGTTACTCAACTAAGACTTTGAGGTAGGATTTGAACTTAGGTCTTCTGAACTCCAAGCCTGCTGCTCTTTCCATTGTACCACCTAGAAATTAAACCACTTGCCAGTGTCACATGACCAGGATGCATCAGGACAAGATTTGAATTTAGATCTTCTTGGTTTCAAGGACGACACTCTATCTACTATACCACACTGGGAGAACAAATGCCAAGAAATAGTAGACTTTTAAAAAAGAGTGAAAATAAGAAGTGTCATTGCTCAGAATGAGTCATTGGCAGTGAATATTAAAGATATCCAAAAGGACTTAAAAACTAGATGCAAACTTCCATTTCATCAGCTATCAGATTCAGAATAAAAATACAATTTCATTTAAACATTTTTTTAAAAAGCTATAGTAGGGGTCAAGAAAGGCAAAGGACTACGGCTCAGGGTGAATGGAAGAGTGATGATGAGTAGCAGGGCAAAGGTGAAGGTATTCAGCTTGGATTTGCTTTTGCTTTCTTCTTCCTTCCTCCCTCCATTTCAAATTCTTTGCTGCCACAACATCATATTAAAGGATGATCAAGAAGGAAGAGGGGATGAGAGGCAGTCGTTACAAATTCCTGGAATTAGCAAGTTGGCGCCATTGGATTTCAGAGGCAATGGATTTCCTTTCCTTGAAGGTCTTCAAGCAAAGAGTTCTTGTGATTATATGAGGAAAAAACATAATTATGCAACTATGATTAGACTCTATAGATGATCTCTCAAATTCCTGTCTGCTTTGAGATTCCAAGTAAGGCATTTAGTGTGTCCTTCTTTCAGTGATCCTTCTATAAACCTCATTCTTATACTTTCAGTGAAACTAGCTTGATTTTCATGAACACAGGGCCCTACCCACACATTCAATGATATTCCAGCTTGGGAATGTCTTGACATTATATATGAGAATGTGGCCACATACTTAAGTAGCATGATTTTCAAAGCACAAATAGTAATAATAGTTGTCATTTTTGATAAACAGAGAGAAAAATGAAGTGGAAAATGGAGAACTCATAGACGCAAATCTAGAAAGGAAAAAAAATTCAACAGAATGTACCAGTGGATCAAGAACACTTAACAACTCAGATGTCATCTAATTCAACTCCTCATTTTACAGACAAAGAGACTAACTCTAGGTTAAATGAGTAAAAGTTAAATGCCTAAAGTCAACAAGGTGGAAAATCAACTCAGATATTCTCTCTGACTTAGAAATCTAGGCCTCTTTTCTCTAAACTTTGATAATTCCTTACTGGTTTTACTCTAGATTAGGGGTTCTTAAATGGGAGGAGTCTATGAACCATTTTTATGTATATTCTAAATTTCGATCCTATGTATTTTCTTTTTTTGTGTGTTTAAAAACATCATTCTAAGGATGGGTCAATTGGCTTTACCACAATGCTTAAGGAGTTTCTCTCTTTCTTTTTCTCTCTCTCTCTCTCTCTCTCCCCCCCTTCCCCCCCCAACACACAGAGGTCAAGAACCATTACTTTAGATAGATAGATAAAATATCTATTAAATTAAAGTAATCTATTGCCAGACAGTCAAGTAAATTGTAAATTCCTTGAGGTCAGAGACAGTGTCTTACTCTTGTAGCTCCCCCAATGACTAGCAGTACATTGCATGGAAGAAATTCTTAGCATTTGTGGAATGAATAAACCAATGAAAGGATAAATGTTACAGAGATAGGTAATAAAAGTCAGGCTAGATGTGGGAGACAGAAAACAGGGCTGGCTTTTTAGAAAGGCTTTATCTTATTTTAAAAAAGTAGAGGTCAAACTATGGTAGATGTTTCACTGGAAAATAAACCAGAATGTGATTTAGGGAGCACAACCCTTCAGGTTGGTGATACATTTGTAAGACAGTTGGCAAATAAATACAAGGTAGTAAATGTGTTAATGTTCTCTAAGGGGTTCTAAGCTTTCACAGGGCCCCAAGTAGGGAACGGCATTGCCAGCCCAAGCATTAATGCAGCTTAACCCATTCTTAGAGATTTCTGATGGCCAATAAAACCAGAAAAAAAGAGAGTTTAATTGATCTATAACATGGGAAACAAGACCAACTAAATCAAAAGGATGGATGAGTTGGTTCCTGAAAGTGCAGAAATAGTCATTGCATTGAATCTCATTTCTTCAGAGAGAAGCAGGGAATTTTGCTAATCACTTTTCTTGTTTTTATTGCTTTGGAAGGGTATAAAAAAATTATAGGATCATAGACTGAGAGATGTCATGAGCCACCAAGTTCCATAATTGAAGAAACTAAGGACCAGAGAGGTCAAGAGAATTGTTGAGGGTCATCTAGCTAGTAAGTGTTTTAGGCAGGAGTTGAACTCAGGGCATCTCATCTCTAAGACCAGAACTCACAAATGATTTCTGTCTATTTCTGTTGCCTAGACTGGTGAACTTTGGACTATTTGTGTAATTATTTGCTTTACCAATTGTCCTTAATAAAATTTAAATTTATTTTCCTTCAAGTAGACCTTGAGACTCCTTTCTTTACTGCCAGTTCTTCATAGACAGAAAACTATTTATAGTATTAATAATTAACCAATTTAATATTAATCCAAATATATTGAGGTAAGGAAGGACCTAGCTTCAGCAAATCCCACAGGATACTTTAAAGCCAAGTAGAAGTGATATTTCATTTATCTCTCAAGTATTTTTTTTTAGGCTTTTGCAAGGCAAATGGGGTTAAGTGGCTTGCCCAAGGCCACACAGCTGGGTAATTATTAAGTGTCTGAGGTCGGATTTGAACTCAGGTACTCCTGTCTCCAGGGTCGGTGCTGTATCCACTGGTGCCACCTAGCCACCCCTATCTATTAAGTGTTAACCAGTTTGGATTGTTTCTGCCAATATCTTCCATCATGGCAAATATTTGAGAGGGGTTTGTGTTGAAAATTACCTTTGGTGGGGCAGCTAGGTGGCGCAGTGAATAGAGCACCAGCCCTGGAGTCAGGAGGATCTGAGTTCAAATCCGGCCCCAGACACTTAATAAATACCCAGCTGTGTGGCCTTGGGCAAGTCACTTAACCCCATTTGCCTTGCAAAAAAAAAACAAAAGAAAAGAAGATTACCATTGGTTATTTTATAGAGCTAGAAAATAATAACAAAAGTCTTATGGATGAACAAATGGTTAAGAATACCAAGGGAACAATGGAAAAACTGAAGGAAAGTTAGTTCTCATACTTTATTACAAAGTGATAATCATCAAATAAACTGGTGCTGGCTAAAAAATAGAGTAGTGGATCCATGGACTTCATTAAGTACACAATACGCAGTAGTAAATGACCATAGTAATCTTGTGTTTGAAAAAAACCCCAAAGATCCAAGATTTGGAGACAAGAAATCACTATTTGGCAAAAAGTGATGGGAAAACTGGAAAGCAGTTGGCACAAATTAGGTATAGATCAACATCTCACACTGTATACTGAGATAAAGCCAAAATGGGTACATGATTTAGGGTGTTATAACCAAATTAGGAGAGCATGGAATATTGTGCTTGTCAGATTTATGGGTAGGGGAAAACTTTATGAGTAAACAGTAGATAAAAGAGTATTACAGGATGTAAAAATGGATAATTTTGGTTACATCCAATTAAAATGCTTTGATAAAAACAAAACTGATACCATCAAGATGAGAAAGAAACAGGAAACTAGAGGAAATTATTTTTTGTTTTCTTTTACAGCAAGTTTCTCTGATTAATATATAGAGAACTGAGTCAAATAAATTTCTCAAATATATAGAAAGAACTGAGTCAAATTTAAAAGAAGCACCATTCTGGGTAGCTAGGTGGCACAGTGGATAGAGTACCGGTTCTGGAGACAGGAGGACCTGAGTTCAAATGTGACCTCAGACACTTAACAATTGCCTAGCTGTGTGACCTTGGGCAAATCACTTAACCTCTTTACCTTAAATAAATAAAAGAAAAAAAGGGAAAAAAAGCTCCATTCTACAATTGATAAATGGTCAAAGGATATGAACAGGCAGTTTTCAGAAGAACTGATCAAAGCTATCTATAGTGATATGAAAAATGCTCTAAATCACTATTCGTAAGAGAAATGCAAATTAAAACTGGTGTATTGTCTCACAATTATCCTGGCTAATAAAATAGAAAAGAAAAATTACAAATGGGACACAGTTGGTGGAGTTGTGAACTGATCCAACCATTTGGAAGAACAATTTGGAACTATGACCAAAGGACTATAAAACTTTGTATATACATTGACCTAGCAACAGCATTACAGGGACCGTCTCCCAAAAAGATCAAAGAAAAAGGAAAAGGATAAGGTCCTATATGAACAAAAATATTTATAGCAGTTCTTTTTTTTTTGGTTATTAAGATTTGGAAAATTGAGGGGATATTCATCAATTGAGAAATGGCTGAACAAGTTGTGGTGTTGTCATGGAACATTATTGTGCTGTGGGAAATAATGAGGAGAGTGGTTTCATACAAATGTGACAAGACCTATATGAACTGATGTAAAATAAAAGGAGCAGAACCAGGAGAACATTGCATTTGGTAATATTGTACAATGATCAACTGTGAATGACCTAGCTGTTCTCAGCAAAACAATGATCTGACAATTCTGAAGGACTTATGGTGAAAAATTCTATTCACCTTCAGAGAAAGAATTGATGGAATCTGAATGTAGATTGAGGTATACTTTTAAAACTTTCTTTATTATTCTTGGATTTCATAAGTTTGGTTTATTTTTGGTCTGCATTTTCTTTCAATTAGGGCTAATGTGAAAAATAGGTTTTGAATTACTTCACATTTATAGTCCATATCAAATTGCTTGCTTTTCAAGGAGAGAGGACAGGAAAGAGGAAGAGAAATTTTGAGCTCAACATTTTAAAAACAAATATCAGAAATTTTTGTTTACATGTAACTGAAGAAAAAGCAAAATTAAATGGTAGGAAAAAAAGAAAATTAGCATCAGGTTCCATTAAAAAGTCATATCTTTCAACTGTCATTGACTTTGCATTTTCCTTAGAGATAAAGGTGGTTTCTGAGGGTCATGGACCACTTCTTTCATTTGAATGAATTGTTATTAACTGATATTAATAACTAATAAAGAAAATGACCAACATTTATATAGCACTTATGTTATGCTAGACTCTGGGCTAAACATTTTTCAGCTGTTATGTCATTTGATCTTAATAATAATACTGAGAGGTATGTGTAATTATTATTTTGTTCTAAATGATTATAATAGCTAGCATTTATGTTATATGTACTGTGTGCAGGCATTGTGATAAGAGCTTTACAATTATTTTTTCATTTGATCCTCACAACAACCTTAGGAGACAGGTGCCTCATTAGATAGCTGAAGAAACTGAGACAAATAGAGTTTAGGTGACTTGAATAGAGTCACACAGCTAGTACATTTCAGAAGTCACATTTGAACTCAGAACTTCCTGTTTCTAAGACAGACCACTGTGCCAACTCCTGGATATAAATACAAAAAACATGCCAATACTTGCCTCAAGTAACTTACATTCCAATATGGGAGATAACACATATAGGAGAGTGATGGTCAGGGAGGAATATTATGTTTGGGAAAGTGAAGTCATAGGGAAGTAGAATAATTTCTTTTTTTTCAGGAGTATGGACAAAATTGATTTGATTTAGATTCCAGAAATAGAAAGGGGCAAGGGTGAATAAGGGGATTGTGAGGTAACATGGTGTTTGGCGAGAAGTACCACAAAGTATGACTGGAACTCAGGACTAGAGCTAGTGGTCATTTGAAGCAATGATGCAGAGTAGTACCCTGAGGCTAGAATTCCCAACATTAAAAGGTTAAGTTACTGCACAAGTTAGCAGACTGTTGCTGAGTGCTGGACTTGGAAGTCAGGAAGACTCAAGTTTCTGAGTTCAAATCTGGCCATGGGCATTTACTAGCAGTGTGACACTGGGCAAGTCACATAATCCCATTTGCTTCGATTTCTTCATCTGTAAGCTGAACCAGAGGAGGAAATATCAAACCACTCTAGGATCTCTGCCCCCAAAACCCCAAAGGTGTCATGAAGAACTGTATGCTACTGAAAAAATAACTAAACAGCAGAACTCATGATAAGTGGGAGTAGGGGAGAAAGAGCCGAGTTTCATATATTTGTTGCTTCTTCAAAATAAGGAAGTTCCTAATTTTATTTCCACTTATTATTTCTATTCATTTTTTCCCTTATCTTTTTTTTTTTTAAGACATTGGAATTCTTCCCAACTAACCATCATCCAGTCATAGATGATATTTTGACTAGAGCAAGTTTTCAATGTAGAAAGACTTAGGCAGTCCTCCAGCATCATATTGGACTAGAAAATGGGAAAACTGAGTTCAGATTCTGCCTCAGAATAGCTATGTGACTCTGGATAAGTCATTATTTCCCTTTCTTTCAAATTAGGATAATAACATTATCTGACAAAATTGTTTTAGTATCAAATGGGAGTCTATATTTAAAGTGTTTTGCAAATTATAAAGTCCTAAGAGGTATTATTCCTAATTATAACAATAATTGTTAATAAATTTAGCCAATAGTGGAATAAGGATTTTTTAGAGGACTAAAGAGTGTACATTTCTGAAGACTGTAGATGAATCACGAGTAATGTAATCTGTCCTCAGGATCTTAGTTCACCACAGAAAGTAATTATACATTGTAAGAATACAATGATGGGCCTGAAGGGATTGTAAAGATAAGAAATAGCTCACTTCTGTCATAAAGTAAGGTGAGCTGAGGGCCAGACTGCTCTTCCTCAGTTGGCAAAGCACAGAGGTTATGATTTCAACACTTTTGCTGTGTTCCAAGACCTTTTTGAAAAAGCATCTGATGATGAAATTGGCATCTTAATAGGTAAAAGTGGTTTTGTTTTATGGTTTTGGTGGTTTTCTATTTGGGACTACCAGAAGAGTCATCATGGACCCATCTGCCTTGATCATTTGGAATATTCAATGTAGTCCTGGAAAGGACATTTTGGGAAGGACACAATAAAATTATAAAGATCCTCTATATTTATGTAAGATTGTCAATGTACTTTACATATTTACATGACCTCATTTGGTCTGTGAGGTAGGCAGTGAAATTATTATTCTACCCCCTTTGGTGGACAATCAGGATGGTGAGGGGTCTGCAAGCTGCCATATAAGAAGAAGAAACTGGAAAGGTTGGTTGATTTGAAATTGAAATTAATTGAATTGAGAGGCAATATGGTATCATAGAAAACATGTGGACTTGGACTCAGGGAAACTTGGATTTGAATTCTGTCTTAGACCCTTGATAACTGTATGACATCTGGCAGATCACTAGAGTTTTGGACTCACTGACATCCTTTCCAGTTGCAAATCAATGATCTTAAGTGGTAGATATTTAAAGTGCTAGACCTGGAGTTAGAAAGACTTGAATTCAAATCCAACTCATATATTGCATTCCACTCTTCAGTTCCAAACACACTTATTAACTGATACTGGGCAAATCACTTATCTTAGTCTGCCTCAGTTTCTTCGACTGTAAAATGGGGATAATATTAGTCCCCTACTTCCTAGGATTGCTGTGAGAAGCAAATGTGATTATATTTGTATAGCTCTTCATTAGCATGGTAAATGGATTATTTCCTATTTAGAAGAGAAAATTTGTGGGGGGGAGGGATTTGATAGCTAATTCTGAATAATTAAAACAGAAATTCTTTTTAAAATTTAAAAAATTTATTTAAATGATTTGCCCAATGTCTCATAACTAGGCAATTATTAAGTGACTGACTCTGCATTTGAACTCGGGTCCTCCTCACTCCAGGGCCAATGGTCTATCCACTGCACCACCTAGCTGCCCCAGTCGTGTGTGTGTGTGTGTGTGTGTGTGTGTGTGTGTGTGTGTGTGTTTTAAATCATAATAGGAGGAAATGCTAAATTTCACTTAGAAGATAGTGAAAACTAATCTCTTCACATCTGGTTCCAGTCTACCTTTGTAGGTTTCTCATACTTTATCCTTCTTCATGTATTCTGTTATCAATAAAATGGTCCATTTGGTATTTCACTTCCACACCTGTCATCTCCATGCCTTTTCCCTTTTTTGAAATTAAATTTTCATTTTATCCCCCTTTAATGGAAATCTGCCTTTTTTTCCCCCTCTACCCATTTCCACTGGGGAAGAAAGAAAAATAAAACTGGTTGCAAATCCCTTTGTCTCTTAGTCTGTGCTGACTCCATCATCTCTCTTTTAACCTTTCTCCCATGTCTTCTGCTTCAGAGATTACTTGGGTTCCTTCAAAGGTCAGCTCAAATGCTACCTCCTATAGGAAGTTTATTTGAATTCTCTCAATTGCTAGTATTCTGCCTTGGAAATTATTTTGAATGTAATTGGTATTTACATAGGTGGCATGACAATGGATAGAGAGATCTGGTCTTGCAGTCAGAAAGACCTGGGTTCATTTCCTGGATTCCCAGAACTAGGTTGGCTACATCTCTTCCTCCATGCTCCAAGGCTACCCCAGAGAAGGGTGATTCTACAGCATCATTGGCTTAAGACCCCCATAAGTGTATTTACTTTAACATTCACCTGAGGATCAGTTAGTTTTAAGTAGCTTTTAGAAAGTGTAGATTTTAGAAAGGGGTGTTTGCTAATTTGGAACAGTGAGAACATTTGGAGCAAAATACCCTCCTAGAGACCTGTGTTACTGTCTCTCACACGTAAATAGAGGGCTGATTAAAGGGGATCTATCTCTGACAGCACAGTTGGCTGAAGGGTAACTGGAAATTTGTAGATGCTGGAAATCATAAAAATCTTAATTTAGATGAGAAAGAGCCTGTAGGTTGATAGTTGTGATGTTCTTTCTTTCTTTGACCTTTTAAAAATAAATTTTCATTGTTATTTTATTCTTTCAATTACATGCAAAGATAGTTTTCACTATTTATTTTTTGTAAGCTTTTGAGTTCCACATTTTTCTACTTCCCTCCCTTTCCTCATGAAGGTATTTAATATGATATAGGTTGTAAATATACAATTATTTTTTTTTAGATTTTTGCAAGGCAAATGGGGTTAAGTGGCTTGCCCAAGGCCACACAGCTAGGTAATTATTAAGTGTCTGAGACAGGATTTGAACCCAGGTACTGCTGACTCCAAGGCCGGTGCTTTATCCACTACACCACTTAGCCGCCCCAATATACAATTATTTTAAGCATATTTCAATATTAGTCATATGGTGAAAGAAGAATCAGAACAAAAGGGGGGAAAAACATGAGAAAAAGAAGAATAAAACAGGACTGAGTTTCCCCCTTTATATTCGCTTTTTACAAATACATTGTATAATCTTTCTTTCCTATCTATCTAAAACATTTATGAAAATGATCTACACATACATTGGAGGCTTCCTTGATAAAGATATTAGTAGGGAACAAGTAAGTTTTTACAAATAATCTTTTGCAAGTGATATTCCATAACAGCCCTTCCCTCTCCCCAACTATCTTGCCCAATACACTTAATGTTTTTCAATGATTGACTTAAAATGTAGCAAGTATTGTTTTAAAATTATAAAGAAGCATTTCATGTGATACTGTAAACAAAAATAAAAAAACAATCCACATCAGTGTTTCTCTTCTAGTAATATGTCTCCTGTGTCTACAACAAGATTCTATTAAAGATATGATTGCAGAGATAACCCTGTTCGATGAACCTTATGATGAATATCAGGCAAAAGTAGGTTGAGGCATATTCACAAAGTATTTTTGTCATTATAATTATAGAGTAAAATTCAAATGGTGGAAAGATTTCTTAGAAATGGTAAAGTTTCTCAGATGCTATTTCTCAAAACAAGAACTTAAAATTCAAATAAATTTTTATCATACATAGTTAAGGTAAATTTTATTGATTGACCGATTGATTGTCTGAGGAGTAGCCTGTTGGAATTGAGAACTAACCTACCATGAAGTCTGAAAATCTTGGGTTCTGTCTCATGCTACTAATAAAAGTGATCCACACAACTCTCTAAGATAAATTATAGATATTGTCAATCCATTTGGGTGAAAGACAGCTGATGAAATGATTGATGATTTCTCAAACCCCAGTATTGCTTATTTTTGAAGAAATTCAAATTCCCTTTTCCTTCTGAGAGGCAAAATCCTATAGGAGACAGAGCTGACCTGATAGCTATCGATTCCTTTGACCCTGGGCAAGTCATTGTCAAATCAAGGCATGAGTTGTATTAGAGAACAATCATGTCACTTTATAATGTTTTGTTTTAAAGAGAAGTTTTAAAAATCATTTTAAATTGCAGCAAACTGAAAAGAATTTTATAAAAAGATTTTCAGATAAAGGTCTCATTTCTCAAATATATAGAGAATGGAATCAACTTGAAAAGAATTAAAGTCATTCCACAACAGATAAGTGGTGAAAGATAGAAACAGGGATTTTTCAGATGAAGTAATCTAAACTATCTGTAGTCATTTAATAATGCTCTAAGTCATTATTGATTAGTGTATTGCAATTTGAAAAAAGTCTGAGGTACTGCCTTACACCCATCAGATTGATTAGTATGACAGAAAAGAAAAATGATAAGTACTGGAGGGAATATGGAAAAATTGGGACACTAATGCACTGTTGGTGGAGTTGTGAACTGATTCACTTTGGAGATCAATTTGGGATTATACATAAAGGGCTATAAAACTGTGTATGCCCTTTGATCCAGCAAATCACTATTAGGTTTGTATAGCAAAGAGATCCAAGAAAAAAGAATAAAGATATGTATGTATAAAAATTTTTTTTAGCATCTCTTCTTGTGGTGGGTGAAGAATTAGAAATTGAGGGGATGCTCATCAATTGGGGAGTAGGTGGATAAGTTGCAATGTCTGATTGTGATGGAATGCTACTGCACCACAAGAAGTGATGAGCAGAATGCTTTTAAAAAAAAACACCTGGAAAGACATATCAACTGATGCAAAGTGAAGGCAGCACAATCAGAACATTCCGCACAATACTGTGGATTGATCAACTGTGAATAATTTAGCTATTCTGAGCAATACAATAATCTGAGACAATTCTGAAGGACTTTTGATGAAAAAGGCTACTCATTTCCAGAAAAAGAGTCTGAATGCAGATTTTGAAGTATACTTTCTTTTTTTCTTCCCTGAGGTTTTTTTTTTTTTTGGTCTGTATTTTCTTAGGCAACATGGCTAATATGGAAATATGGCTTCACGTGGATGATCTATATCAAAATATTTGCCTTTTCAAAGAGGTGGGAAGGGAGGAAGGTAGGAAGAGAGAAAATTTGGGACCCCAAATTTAAAAAAAATGAATTGTAAAAATTTGTTTTACATATAATTGAGAAAAAAAGAATGAAATAGACAAAATAGTTTCAAATTTAAAATTCAAAGTTATACTTAATCATCTACATGAACAATTCAGCAAGCAAATATTAAAATAAAAGATGGTATATATGGAACTGAACTTTCATTAGTTTATTTTTTAAAGTATCTGTTAAATCTATTGTAGTAGTAACACAGGGTCCCTTTCTGAATTCCTTCTTTCTTTTCTCCTTACCTCCCTTCCTTCCCACTTTCTTTCTTCCCTCCCTCCCTTGCTCCATTCCTTCCTTTCTTCTTTCTTCCTACAAAAACTATATATATTAAAGAAAAGTCCATTTATTCTTAGACTTTTTAGTATTCTTTTATTTTTTTAGTTTATTTTTTATTTTTGCAAGGCAATGGGGTTAAGTGGCTTGCCCAAGGCCACACAGCTAGGTAATTATTAAGTGTCTGAGGCTGGATTTGAACTCAAGCACTCCTGACTCCAGGGCTCTATCCACTGCGCCACCTAGCCACCCCGGACTTTTTAGTATTTTTATAATACAAACATGTCTTGTATTTTGTTCATGATTTCTATGACTGCTATAATCATGTGATTTCATTTTTCTTTTTAATTGGTTCTTGATATTAATAATTTTAAATATGTAAACCTACCCTGAATTCCACATCAAAATATAATATGTTTATGGTAAATAATCTTTAAAATACATTATGGTCTCTTTGCTAATATTTTGTTAAATATTTTTATATAAATTTCCATTGTAGATAATAGTTTGTAGCTTTATTTTACCTCTTCATCTCTACTCAGTTTAGGTAAGAGAATAATATTTGTTTCATAGAGCTTTTTAGGGTAGTTTCTTTGTTTTTTCATACAATTTACATAACACTGTAGCTAATTCTTCTTTGAATGTTGGATAGAATTCACTTGCAAATCCATCTGGGCCTGGCTATTTTTTTCTTTTGGAACTTCATTTATTTCTTTTTTGGAGAATAAATCATTTAAATTTCCCCTTTTTCATTGTTATGATAACTTAATTTTATCTTAAATTATACAATTATACAGAAGTTTATAATTTCTTAAGCCACCTTCTCCATTGTTAAAATATTCAAGGAACATATGAACTGTTTGATCATCTGCTTCTTGTAAGGATTTCATAGACCCACCTACCAAATGTTAAGTAATAGCTTGGCAGCTTTGATAACTTCTTTTTAATATAATGGCTAATCCTCTCTGATAGGAAACTGGTTCAACTATCTCCACATTTTCTCTTCATTTTGTACATAACTTGTATGTATGTGTCTGTTTGACATTATCTTTCCCATTAATCTGTGAGCTCCTTGAGGACAGGGACTTTTACATTTGAATCCCTGACCCTTTGCACAATAATAGCTGGTATACAGTAGATAATAAACTCTTACTGACTGGGCTGGTTTAAAGAATTTAATGATTTGCCCAGAGTCACAATTAGTAGGTATCTGAAGCAAAGGGTGTTTGAGACAATAATTGAACTCAGGCTTTCCTAACACCAGTGTATTTACTATATCATAAATCAATTTGATTCAACAAACATTTATTTTACCTTTTTATTTTGCTTAATTTAATTTTAGATTTTATTGTTTTAAGACTTAGAGTCTCTGTATCATCCAGACTGGAAGTGTAAGGTAATTACAGACCTGATCTCATTCTAATCTGTTACATCATTGTAAATCTGAACTTAGTTCAAATACCTATCTTTTTTTTTTGGTTTTGAATTTTACAATTTTTACAATCCCCCCCCTCCCTTCCCTCCCCTCCCCCTCCCCCAGAAGGCAGTCTGATAATCTTTATACTGTTTCCACGCTATATAAGAATTTTGTCCAAATACTGAATAGTTTAGTCCATTGCAACTTAGAGCTCCTGAGCTCCAGTGATCCACCACCAGCCTTCACTGCCCAGGAGCTCGAACAACTTTTTTGCACTGTGCCAGATTCAACAACCGTTTTAAAGGACCCACTATGTTCCAGACACTGATGTAGGTACTCAGTCAGTGGGTCAATGGGGCAGTTGGATTGGTTCCCTTTAAGTAGGGAGATTAGAAAAGATCAGGTTTATTTCCAGGCATATATTTACATATGTGCACATTCAATAGTGCTGATGCCATCTGTGCTATTGCATCAGCCTTGTTGAACTCACATGTTTGTGGGGTTGCTCTTGGACTTACTAGGCAGATATATTTTGTTAAATCTTTAAAGGTAAGAGAGAGAAAGAGAGAAGTATTTTTTTTGGGGGGGGTGAATCCAGGGGATAAGAAGAAACAGAACAAAGCCAATTATTTACAGTAAGAATTAAACTGAGAACAATACCCTCTGAGTGCAAAATGTTCTGTTATCTGAATATATTTTCCAGTATCTGTGTAAAAAGCTCCTCTAGGATTTGAAATGGGAGGGCAATGAAAGCAGGTAGATTAGAATGACAAACAAAAGGATCTAAATGAATTAAGAGATTAAAAGTGGGAAACTGTTGATTCTTCAGTATTGATTCTTTGAGGAGACAAAGGAGATGCCCAGTTTGTTGCTAGATTGAAGTCGGTTCTGACCATGTTATCTATCAATTATGGTGGCTGTTAATTTTTATTTCTTCTAATTTGGGAACACAGGCTAATAGTCAAAACAATCATACTGGAAAACACACACACACACACACACACACACACGCAATTTTTCCAACTAAAAGGAGAATGGATACTAGTGTTACTCTGGATATCTAAATTTGTAATTCTTATTCAAAATAGATACCCGGTCATTTGCTTGGCCTCAGCACATTGGTCCACCATAAAGCTAGCCTAGTTGAGCAGAATTCTTAGGACTACTGAGCCTTTGTGACCTAAAGGTTTAAGGTACATCTTTAAAATTAGGAAGATAGACTCTGAGGCCTCTGAGATTACCCCCTTTGTTAGATGGAAATCAATTCACATATCTGTTTCCCTTAGGTTTTTTGGGGACATAGAAAAGCCAATCAACAGTGAGGGTTTATTGGAGTCTTCATGGTAGATGAGGTTTATAGCACAATCAATCTGATGAATAGTTGCTACCCTGGAGAGAGTTTGGTTTGGAGAATTGGATCAATCAATAAATCAGCATACATTGATTAAGTCTGTCCCATATACCAGCCATTGTCCTAGGTGCTAGAATTACAAAAACAAAAAATAAAACAAAATAGCACTCAATCACTCAAGGATCCTGCATTTCATCAGGAATCACAATCTGTATGTATAAAAGTATATACAGAATAAATATAAGGTAGTGAGGAGGACCTTCAGAGGAATAAAAAATGGTGGTTGAGTTGAGTCGTAATGAGAATGATCATATAATACCAACTGTTTGTCAGACACTATGATAAACACTTTACAATTATTATCCCATTTGATCTTTTCAATAATCTTGTGAGGGAGACACTGTTAATCTGTTATTACTCTCCTTTATGGTGAGAAAACTGAAGCAGATATGGATTAAGTGATTTGTCCAGTATCACATAGCTAGTAAATATTTGAAATTGGATGTCAACTCAGGCCTTCCTGACTCCCAGCCTTTCACTCTCTCCAATATGTCTGTCACCCAAGTGCTCAAAGAAAAGCTGAAGGAAAAGAGAGATTCTATGAAGTGGAATCCATGCAAGTATCATCATCATCATCATCATCATGGTTATTGTTGTTATTATTCCCATTTTACAATTGAGAAAACTGAGGCAAACAGAGTTTAAGTGACTTATCCAAAGTTATACAGGTAGAATCTAAATTTTGACCTCATGTCTTTCTACATTCAGGTCCATTACTTTATCTGCTTTATTACCTTGCAGCCAAGATCATTTACTGTGTATATGACTTTGACAAGACACTCAAACTCCCTGGTCCTCAGTTGTCTCATCTGGAAAATGAGGGGATTTGACTAGATCTCTTCTGAGGTTCATTACAGCTCTAGATCTGTCACCCTAAGAGATTCTCCTCTAAAAGGCAGCATGATACAATGGAAAGAGTTTGGGATTTGGAAATGGAGGACATGAGTTCAAGTATGTACTATCCATGTGACCTTAGATATGTCATTTAACTTCTCTGGACTTCAGTTGACTTACTAAATGACCTCTAAAGCTTCTTCTAGATAGGTGGTTTTGTGAAATGAGTCAATATAAATGAAGAGCTTTGCAAATAAAGTACATATATATGTGCCATATACACATATATGTGTGTGTGGTATATATACCGTACACATATGTATGTATGTATTACTGTAATGTTATTTTAGATGTGCTGAGATAATACATATGAAGCATTGTACAAATCCTAAAGAGCTATAGAATATTGAATATGAAATGTTGATCATCTAATGACTAATTTCTATAAGAATCCTAAAAACTACAGTAGCTTAAAATTTGGTCAGTTTAATGACTATTTATAACCATAGAATATTTTAAAATATCTATTTGACATGAGTTTTTAGAGCCATTCAAATCTTTTTTCAATCAATCAACCAATAAATATTTATTAAGCACCTGTGCTAAGTGCTAGGGGATATATAAAGAAGCAAAAGGTAGTCTCTGCCTTCAAGTGGCTTCTATGGGAGGAGACAAACATGTAAACAAATATATACAAAGCAAACTAGATACAGAACAAATAAAAATAATTAACAAAGGAAAGGCATTAGGATTAATATGGGTGTCTTCCTATAAAAGGGGGATTTTTAATGAGAGATCTGGGGGCAGAAGCCAGGGAGATCGATGATTACTAACTTCTTTGACACCAGATGCTTCATACTAGAGAAAAAATTCATCCATGTAAACAATGGGTCAGTGCCTTCATTTCAAAACTTAATAGAAGCCAGAGAATCTATGCAAATGAGAATGTATGTAAAATAAAAATGTTCAGTAGTGACAACTGTCAGCCCACCCACAACCTGGGACTTGTCATCCATGCATTATTCAATGCTTCATACTGACCCTTCGTTGCATTCTTCCAAGAACAGAAGTGATCTCTCTCTCTCTCTGTCTGTCTCTCTCTCTCTCTCTCTCTCTCTCTCTCTCTCTCTCTATTTATTTTGAGTTTTACAATTTCCCCCCATTCTTGCTTCCCCCCCCCCCCAGAAGACAATCTGTTAGTCTTTACATTGTTTCCATGGTATACATTGATCTCAGTTGAATGTGATGAGAGAGAAATCATATCCTTAAGGAAGAAAAATAAAGTATAAGAAATAGCAAAACTTCATAATAATATAATGGGCTTTTTAAAAATTAAAAGTAATAGTCCTTGGTCTTTGTTCAAACTCCACAATTTTTTCTCTGGATACAGATGGTATTCTCCATTTCAGACAGCCCCAAATTGTTCCTGGTTGTTGCACTGTTGGAATGAGCAAGTCCATCATTGGAATGAGCAAGTCCCTCAAGGTCGATCATCGCCCCCATGTTGCTGTTAGGATGTACAATGTTCTTCTGGTTCTGCTCATCTCACTCAACATCAGTTCATGCAAATCCCTCCAGGCTTCCCTAAATTCCCGTCCCTCCTGTTTTCTAATAGAACAATAGTGTTCCATGACATACATACACCACAGTTTGTTAAGCCATTCCCTTAAGGACATTCACTTAATTTCCAATTCTTTGCCACCACAAACAGGGCTGCTATGAATATTTTTGTACAAGTGATGTTTTTACCCTTTTTCATCATCTCATCAAGGTATAGACCCAGTAGTGGATCAAATTGCTAGTGTTGGATCAAAGGGCATGCACATTTTTGTGTCCCTTTGGGCATAATTCCAAATTGTTCTCCAGAAAGGCTGGATGAATTCACAGGTCCACCAACAATGTATTAGCATCCTGGATTTGCCACATCCCTTCCAACACTGATCATTGTCCTTTCTGGTCATATTGGCCAGTCTGAGAGATGTGAGGTGGAACCTCAGAGAAGCTTTAATTTGCATTTCTCTAATAAGTAATGATTTAGAGCAATTTTTATATGACTATGGATTGCTTTGATTTCCTCAGCTGTAAATTATCTTTGCCTATCCTTTGACCATTTGTCAATTGGGGAATGTATATATATATATTATATATATACATATATATATATAGTGAATATAGATGATAAGCTCTACTGAACCTAAATTTCTAATAGGTATATGAATCTCAACACTAGTATCTGGGTTCCAACCTTGAAGGAGTTTGGAGAGCTAACATCATAGCAGATACAGGAAAGAACAGAGGATATCATAGATTAGCAAACCTTGCTGGTTGCTATTTCTAGAAAAGAATGGGTGCTTTATCTAAACCCAAGGGATTTATAGGACACTTTACAAAATACTATTCATTTGAATTTTGGGAACATCCTAATAAGTGGGCAATTTTAGTATAATAGTCCGTTTTACAGAGAAGAAAACTGAACTCAAAGTGGTAAAATAGAATTAAAATCTAGATCTTCTAACTCTCAAAACTACTACTTTCCCCTTGGTCTAATGTTCATAGTTCAAGAGCTAATGCTATCAGAGAAATGGGAACATTTACTTTAATTTCATTTTAGCCATGTATACTGCCAAAGTGACCACCCCAGCACAATTCCTTTTTAAAATTAACTTAATTTTTCAGATGTTCCATAGGTATCAATTTAAGCATTTTTATAGTCTTCAAAAAATGACACATGAAAGATGTGTTCCCTGATTAATTGAATTAGAATCTCATGGGAATATTCTTGCTTGTGAAATTTATGATGGCAATGTTCCTTTTTTGGGGGGTTGAAAATAATGCAAGAACAGCTTTTCTCAAGTCTTTTGACACTTCCTGCTGCAATCGTGAATTAAGACTTCCCAACCCTTGAGAAATACAAAATTAGATTATAAGCAGCTTGTGGGTAGGGGCCATGACTCATTTCTTTGGTCTGTGGAGTGGGGTAATTGTCAAGCACACATGAGAAAATTAAGAAATACCCATTAACAGTTCCATTCTGTGATTTATATTCTATCCAGAGATTTAACCCTGAAAGCTTAATTCCTCATATTAACAAAATCTGAGGGTAGAAGTAACTCTTTTTGTCATACAAGATGCTTTTTCTTCAGTCTGATACCCTGCCCCTTACATTTTAGCATCCTATTCTATATAATATTTTATTTCATGTAATAAATTTTATTGTTTATTATTTTTATTGCTTTCTATTCTGATAAATAATGTAATACAAATAAATGGGGTGCTGAACTCAGTATCTTGAAAACTTAAATTCAAAATTTGTGTGTATTACTTACTATGTGATCCTGAGCACACCATTTAATCTCTCTGAACCCTGGTTTTCTCATTCATTAAATGGATGAAGTTTGATAAAGTATTTCTTGCTACTCAGGTGAAGAAGATAGAGAGTTGTGGACTAGAAGTTAGCACCGATGGATCCAGAAATGATAGAATGGCTGGATTCAATGGCTCATTGTCAACATGGAAGGCATTTTCTTTAGGTAAGCCTCAAGGATCTGTGCTTGGCTTATACACTGTTGAACATTTTTATCCATGACTTGGATAATGACAAAGATGGTCTACTTATTAAATTTGCAAATGACACAAAGCTAGAAAGGATAACTAAGTAAAAGTTCTTAGTAGGCTAATCCGTTGGGTTAAATTAAGAAAATGAAATTCAGTGGAGATAAATATAATATTTTGCAACCTCTCTAGTATAAGATGAGGAAGATATGATTGGATAGCAGCTTCTCTGAAAAAGATTTTGGGGGCTAGTAAATTGTAAACTAAATATACCTTGGCAGTCATGGTGGTCTAGTGCTGCACCAAGAGAAGTGGCTTCAAAGGAGGAGGTGATTGTTTCATATATTTGGTCTAATCAGACTATATCTGAGTACTTGTTCAGTTCTAGCTGCTGCCATTTAAGAAGGATATTGATAAGTCGGAGAACATTGAAGGAGGCTTTCCAGCTAGGGTATCTTTTGTCTAGGCCATTTGAGGATCTGTTGAAGGAACTGGGAGAAGGGAAGGGAAGAGAAGAGAAGAGAAGGAAGGGGAGACAAGAGGAGAGGAAGAAGAGGGGAGGGGAGGAGAGGAGAAGAAGAAGGAGGAGGAAGAAGAAGATGAAGAAGAAGAGAGAGAGAGAACCGGTACTTTGGAGATAGTTGGCTACTTGGCTCCATGTTCTTTCTCTGACATATACTGACTGTATGACCTTATGCAAATCACTTAAACTCTCTCAGACTAAATTACTTCACTGAATAAATTAGCGGAGGTGGCGGTCTGTATTAGTAGATATCACCAGAAGTTCCCTACTCCAATGAGACCAACTTCCTTAGAAGCAGTTGCTGGGATAGTAGATAGGATCTGGAGTTAGGAAGACCTGAGTACAAATCCAGTCTAAGACATTCACTAACTGTAGCTCCTGGATTAATCACTTAACCTCTTTTTGCCTCAGTTTCCTTAAGAGTAAAATGGGAATAATAACAATAACAACAACAACAATAATAATAATAATAGCACCTACCTCTCAGGGTTGTTGTGTGGATCAGAGATAATATTCCTAAAATGCTTAGTACAGTGCCTAACACCTGAAAGATGATTGGATAAGGCTTCTTCCTTCCTATCCATATCCTGTAATTATAATAGAAGTAATTATCATAATGATATTCACAATTTCTCCCCTTCATCTTCTCAGAATCTTAAATTTCTGACAACTTTAGGTAGACTTTCTTTTCTCTTCTTTCATTTCCTTTTCTCCTCCCTCTCTTCCTCCCTCCCTCCCTCCCTCCCTTCCTTCCTCCCTTCCTCCCTTCCTCCCTTCCTCCCTTCCTCCCTTCCTTCCTTCCTTCCTTCCTTCCTTCCCCCTCCCTTTTTCCTGCTTCCTCCATCTCTTCTTTTTTTCATTCTTTTCTCTCTCTTTTCTTTTTCCCCTCCCTTCCTTTTCCTTCCCTTCCTTTTCCTTTCTTCTAGTGAAGACAAAGGAGTATTGTTTCAGGTGTGTTCTAACTTCCTCAAAATAAACTTTGCATGAATGTCTGTCTTCATTAATCTCGTCACTAGCAGAATGCAACGGAAACACACTGTGGATTAGTCCCTATGCCTCTCTTGTAGCCTGAGGCCAACTGTCCTAGCCTCAGATGACAAATGGGATTTGGGTAAGGATCCTACCCACAGGAACTCCAGAGGTATTTTGCAAAGAAGGCTGCCCCTATCATGCATCTGTTTGGGAATGTTCAGGGGATCCCTTTCCAAAATTCAAGCATCATGCCGGAAATTCCAGAGGCTATTAATACTGCCTGTATATTTACGTTCAAGACTTGGCAAGGGTATGAGGTACGAAGTACAGTCTTAGCAGAGATGATACCATGAATACTGGCTGCAGACCAGGCGGATGACTTGACTTTGGCAGCAATGCTCTCTTCATTCTCTTTGGGTCTGTAGAAAGAGACATATGTTACACTTGTGTGTCCCTTTCTCTTGTCCCTAAAGCTTCTTATTTCTTTGTTCTTTTCAAGCTTCCCCTCCCCTCTAACTCTTGCTTCCTCCAAATGACATCTGCATCATCTCTGTATTTCCAGCTCCTTAAAAACAGACATGTTTCTCAATGAAATTAAGTATCACTCAATTCAAGGGGGGGCATTTATGCCTCAGCCTCTAATTCCATCCAGTCCAATTCACCAATTATTTTTTTAAATCCCTCATAAATGACTGGCACAGTGTGAGAGGCTGGGCATACAAATATAAAATTAAAATGTCTTGGAGAAATAAATACTCACTAAAAATTTAATAATTAACTATTATGCATTTGTACAAACCAGACCTGGTACACTAATGAAACAAAAATGATATTAATGAAAGTCAATAGAAATGTTCATTTATATATCTGTATAGATACAGCTCTATCTCTCTTTATATACATGAATAAACACATATATGTGTGTGTATATGTTAGTATGCCTGTCTATACGTCTTATGTATAACTTGATGCCTTAGTAAAATTTAAACTCTTCAAAGAATTTGTATCTGTTATGTTACTGAAAGAAGTGAGATTAATATAAGATTGTGATGTGTGTTACGTTGACATTACAAAATGTTATAACATTTTAATGTGTTGTGGTTTAGGCTTTTTTTGGAAGGGAAGGAGAGGCTATTAAATAAATACAATCCTGTTTGAAATAAAGTTGACATTACTCACTAGTCTGCTGAATAAAGGCATTTTATTAATTGTAAGCTCTTTCATTAGATCGTAAATTCCTTTGGCAAGAATTATCATTTGCCTCTTTATATATCTTCAGAAATTATCACAGGGACTGAAAAATAATTGATGCTTAATAAATATTTATGGATTGGTCAAAAAGAGGAAAAAGGTATTGAATGTTGAGTCAGAGCTCTTGAGTTTGAATCCTGACTGCTTTCTCCTACCTCTGTGATCTTGGATTATAGATTTAGAATTGAAAGACAGGTTAGAGTCCGTCTAATCCAATGATCTCATTCATTTTACAAATGAAGTGGGGTACAGGGGAGTTATATGACTTACCTAAGGTCCGTCAGGTAGTCAGTGTCAGTGGTTGGAGTTGGAGCAGGTCTTCTGACTCCAGAATCAATATTCCATTTCTATTCAGGACCTCTAGTTATTTCATAATAGCCCGTAGCTCTCTTGGTTGTTGTGAGGAAAGGGAGGTAAAGTTTGCAAGCCTTATAGAGCCCTATAAATGTTAGCTATCATCTCCATTCTATAGGCATAATTGGATTAGGAGATCTTGAAGGTCCCTTCTAGCTCTACATATTCAAATTATATTAATTTCCTCCTCTGTTGTTGAAAAATATTCACATGACCAGCTCCAGAACATTCATGGACTGGTTGGCTCTGGGATTACATCTGTCCTGTAGACCAGAAAACATCTCTTTCCTCTTCATCATTTTTTACCCTATACACATAGGTATTGGAATTTTGTACAACTCAGATCTCCATGAAATGGTATTTTGAGTATTGCAATGTTTCAACAATGACATGAGTGGTAATTTTGTGGGTTTTGCAAGTATAATTACTATATGCCTAAGCTTTGGCTTGATTCCCAAAGTCCTCAATTTCTAAACTTGGAAAAGGGATCAAAACATTTTCAAAGTAAAGAATACCATGAAGCAAGCAAGCCATTCCCTAACATTTGTTCCTCTTGAATAAACATCAGAGTAATCAATAAGGAAGAAAAGTTCCCTAGATGGCTAAACACATTTCCAATGTGTTAACCCTCATTGCTCTTTACATCACATTAGATCAGCTAAATGTTTAGTAGATTGGCCCAGATCTGAATTAAGAGGCAGTACACCTGACCATTCTCTGTCACCATCTTCTGACTTCAGAACTTCTTTCTAAAACTCCCTTCTAGCCATATCCCATAAGCCAAATTCATGAGACTCTTTTATTTCTACAAATATGGCTAATAGAAATTACAAAATAGATGACTTGGAAAGGAAATGAGCCAGGCATGTAATAAGAGTGAGACAACTAGGTAGCACATGAATAGAATACAAGCTCGACTTGTAATTAGGATGACCTTTCTTAGATGTTTACCACCTATGTGATCCTGGATATGCTATTTAATTGTCTTTTATTCCTTGAATGAGGTCTTGGACACCCCTCCCTCCTCCCCTCTCCCTGTATCTCTCTATCTTCTCTCTATCTGTCTTTGTTTCTCTCTCTCTCTCTTCCTCTCTCTTCCTGTCTCTGTCTTTTTGTCTTCTTTGTTTCTCTCTCTCAGATATTTTTTTAAATTTTTTTAGGTTTTTGCAAGGCAAATGGGGGTAAGTGGCTTGCCCAAGGCCACACAGCTAGGTCATTATTAAATGTCTGAGGCTGGATTTGAACTCAGGTCCTCCTGACTCCAGGGCCAGTGCTTTATCCACTGCACCACCTAGCCACGCCCCTCAGATATCTTTCTGTCAATAGGAAAGTTCTTTCAATCTATATGGTCTGAAAATAAACATACATGTATACATGATATATATATATACATATATACATATGCATTCATTTATATGTGTATATTTATGCACATATTCACAGTTATACAGTTATATTTACCCAAATATACATATGTATAAACACATAAACTTTTTTATTTCTATTTTGCTACTGGCTTGGATAAATGGCTTAATTGTGTGTGTGTGTGTGTGTGTGTGTGTGTGTGTGTGTATATATATATATATATATATATATATATTGCTCCCTTTCCCCTATTAAGGAACAACAATCAAGAAGTTACTTTTAATCTAAAAAATTCATCTCCTGGGTTAATACTTTTTAAGGGAACAGAAAGATGTAATTCTAGTTCAGTAGCATTCCTCTCTGAAGAAAACAGTGTTCAGCCTCTGGTATCAACCTTATGTTTCACTTTATGGCCGGAATGAAAGCCTCCCTAGGATAAAAGTCATGGTTGTGAGGAGATACTAGAGATATCTATCCTTTCTTTCCTGTGAGCTGCATTTACTACATAAGAAAGGACAATAATAACAAACCAAGACATTGGCCATGTCTGAACGTGTGTCTCATTCTTCAAGTCCATCACTTCTTAGATAGAAGTTGGGAAGCATCATTCATCACTAGTCTTCTGAAATCCTGATTGGTCTTTGCAGTAATCAAAGTTATCCATCTTAAAAGTTGTTTCCCTTTACTTTATAACCCTATAAATGGCATTGCTCTAAGTACTGGGACTAAAAAGAAAGCTAAATTCAGAGACAACAGATATAAAGTAGTCAGGAGAATCTAAAAGAGGAAGGTGCTAACAGCTGGGCAGACTAGGAAAGACCTCTGTATAAGATGCAATTTGACTTCAAAGAAGCCTAAGAAGTAGAGGGGGAGGAGCCCAGAGAAGATGGGAGGCAGATAGGAGAGGGACACAGGCTAGAGATTGAGGAATTTAAAGTAGTCAGTGTGATTTTATTATAGAGTACGTGAAAATGAGTAAGGAGTAAAAAGACTGGAAAGGTGGACAGGGACTACATGGAGAAGAACCTAAGGAGTTTAGAATTGTTCCTGGAGGTATTAATCACTGGAGTTCATTGAGCAGAAAGGACTAACATGATCAGATTGACAACAAAATCACTTTGGTAGCTGAGCGGAGAATGGCTTGTAATAGGAAGATAGCTGAAGTATTCAGAGCAGTTAGAAAATTGGTAGAAAAGATCAGTTGAGAATTCCTGAAATCTTAGTGATGTTGTGGGCAGCCACGTGGTCCAGTGCTAGAGTGCCAGACCTGGTGTCCCAAAGACTCATCTTCTGAAGTTCAAATCCAGTTTCAGACTCTTATTAGCTGTGTGATCCTGAGAAAGTTACTTAACCCTGTTTGACTCAGTTTCCTCATCTGAAAAATGAGATGAAGAAGAAAATGGCAAACTACTCCAGTATCTTTGCCAGGAAAACCCTAATGGGATCATGAAGAGTCAAAGATGATGGAAAAACAATTGAACAACATCAACCACAAAAATGATGTGCTGGAAAATACTTAACCACCAGCTCTCCTATATAAATATACACCCATCCATATATGTATGTAGATGTACACACACACACAAACACATGCATATAGCATGACCCACTTTTAAGTTTATCTTATTAACATTTTCTCTTTTACTATATTAAGTCTAGACAATCAACAAAACCATTAAACCCTGAATTGTAGAGTTTCTCTGATTTCTGAAATTTAACAGAAATTTTAAGAGAAATTTAACAATTGATTCTCTGGAATTAGTTGGAGCAATTTAAATACTCCCCTGGATGAATGCCTCAACAGGGGCATTGACTGTGATTGGAGGGAAGAGAATGGATAAGAGAGAAGATGGAAAGATAAAAAACAAGATTTGTCAGTGGATTGGGTCTGTCATGGTACAAATTGCTCTGGTTTCACTCACTATAACCAACTAATTTCAAGACTTTTTTGAGGTAAGCCTTTAGTTCAAAGATTTATGGGAAGATTTGGAAAAGAAGTACATGGGATAAAAAGACACATTTCATCAATCTGAAACAGTGGGAAAAGTGCTAACAACAGTGAGGTCATGGAAGTATTGAAGTCTGGAATGTTTTTAAGACAAGCAGCTGGTGGTACAGTGGGTAGCATGTTTGGCTTGGAGTCAGGAAGTCCTGGGTTCAAATTTGTCTTCAGATACTTAATAGCTGTGTGTCTGAACAAGTCACTCGATCTCTTTCTCCTTCAGCTTTTTTTTTAAGCCTCAAAATGGGTGGTAGTGGTCATAAAAACACCTGCCTTTTAGGATTACTGAAATAATGTTTGTTAAAATGTTTAATGTAATGCTTGAAACGTAGTAGACATTTGACGAATGCTTATTTCCTCCCTTCCTCCCAGATGGTTTTTCCTACTATCTTCAGTTTGTCTGAATTTTGCAATAAGAACCTCATGATCTGAGGCACAAACAGCTTCAGGTCTTGTTTTAACTGACTGTGTAGATCTTCTTGACCTTTGACTGCAAATATATAATCGTTCAGATTTTGATATTGATTAATATCTGTGATTAGTCACATGTAGAGTTTCCTTTTGGTTTGTTGAAACAAGAAGAAGAGCACAGATATAGATTACATATATCTATACATACAGATATATATATGTATATGCACACACATGAAATTTAAAATACTTTGATAGTTTTCCTAATAAATATTTTTGTAGGGAGCCATCATTTAAAGAATAAAACAGAAAGGAGAGAAAAAAAGGTTAGCAAAATTGACATCAAATGAATCTGATAGCATATGCAATGTTCCACACCCAGAATCCTGCACCTCTGCAAAGAAGGGGAAAAAAAGGTATTATTTTCTCATTTTTAAGGTCAAGCTGATAAATTTAATTATACAACATTTAATTACATTTTTTTCCTGTTGCCTTTAGTCACTTCATTTTCTTTGCTTTAGTCTTGGTATATATTCATCTCTCTCCCCCCCCCCCCCGCCCCGGTTCTGCTTATTCAACTGCACATCAGTTTATGCATATCCATAATTCTCTGAAATTTTCTTAGTTAATGTTTTTAAGGTGATGTTAATACACCATTGAATCTACATACCACCTTTGGTTTAGCCATTCCCAATTGATGAGAATCATTTAAAAAACTGTTGGGATTCCAGCGCAGAAGCATCTTGTGAAAGAATTTCACGGACTCAGACTGTCTCTCCTTCAAGGGAGCTTTAATTCAATTAATGGTGGAGCAAAGCAGGCTAGGTAAGGACTCTGACCCTAAGGGTTAGAGGCAAGTTGGACACTGAAGCACAGTGGACTAGACTGGGAAAGACACTAGCACTGACATACTGGGGTAGGGTCTATAAACAAGGAGAGGTAAGCAAAAATGTTTTAACATGTGCAATGTGGTGGTGGGGGGAGTTGGACTTGGACTTAGGAATTGAGGGGGCTTCAAGTAGGGTACAAGGATGGGACACCCGAACTCGGGATGGCAGACAGGATGAAAAAAATATTTTTATAGGATGCCCAGGGCTTAGGTTTCAATGAATTCAGAGTAGAGAGGGTTGGGGTCTTAAAATCAGAATAGAAAGGGTTGAGGTTTCATCAACACCAGTATTCTTCTGGACTTGTATACCTCCAAGTCTTAAATGCTATGATCTCTGCAGCATTAAAAAAAGCACCAAAAGGGAAATAGGTTTATGGTGGATTTGAGCAGACTGTATTATATTAAAAAACAAAGGGGCAAGTAAGAGAAGGGAAGTCAAGAACAATATAAGTCACTAAGAAGATTTGCTGCTCATTTGTTGAGAGTCAGAAATAAACAAATTCTCAATATTTTGAGAGAAACTGAGAAAGAGTTCCAGAATGTTGGTTCTATCCTCTACAGCAAATATACAGGAGGACAGGGACAAGAGTTTACCTAGAATGGGAAGATGTGAGCAAGTAGTGATCTGTATCATTGGAAGTAATATCCATACTGATGGGAAGAAAATATACAAATTCCTCCTTTTGACTTGTACAGTTCCTCACTGTCTAGCTCCATCCTGACCCCTCAGGATGATGCTAAATGATTCCTCCTCCTATTCTAAAGTCCAGACTAATTGGCCTCCTCTGTTCCCCCATATATACAATGCTTCATTTTTCCTCTCTATGCCTTTGCAATAGCCAGCCTCAATGCATTCTGATTCCATAACAAGCACCAACTTTTCTTAAACACTAATTCAGTGTATTTATGTGGGAGCAGGACAGATGGCAAGATGGTAGCAGACTGACTGGCTTAATGGCATGTGAGACATGGTCTGGGAGCTGGGTAAATTCAGCACGTCAATAAGTTTATGCTCAGTTGCCAAATCAAGATGATTCTGTCCTAGAGTGAGAGTTCCAAAGTTGAATAGATTCATTTCCCTAGGGACCAGGGCACAGCATCTGGAGGTCTGGTTTAGAGGTGTTGATCTAAGTGGGGAGAAACAAATATGTATATCAACCATAATTTATCTCTACCTCTCCCTTTAGCTATACCTCTATCTATGCCTATAGCTACAGCTGTAGCTCGAGATATTATCTATATCTACAGCTCTATCTATATTTATAGATAGGTGGTGTAGCTCGAGATATTATCTATAGCTACAGCTTTATCTATATTTATAGATAGGTGGTATAGTGGTTGGTGCACTGGAAATGGAATTAAGAAGATCTCAGTTAAATCCAGTTTCAGACACTGATGAGATGTGTGATACTAGTCAAGACACTTGCATTTACCTCAGTTTCTTTATCTTTAAAATGGATAATAATATGATCTATCTCATCCAGAGTTGTAAGGATTGAATGAGATAATATTTTTAAATTACTTTAGAAATATTAAGTGTCATATAAATTAGAAAGATATTTTACAGTGTACACATCTATGTGTGTATATATTATATATGTATATACATGCACATATATCCATACACACTTTGCTTCCCCTTACCTAGAATATAATCCTCTGCACCAGTCCTCCAGAACTTATTATATATATATATATATATATATATATATTTATATATGTGTGCATATTTAGTATATATGTCTCTATATAAATATCATATACCTACTCACAAACCACAAATAGCACCCACATGCTAAAGAAATTATGAAGCAGGACAAAAAAGGCAATTAAAAATTGTTTTTGTGTGCTTAGATCATAGATCACATACCACAGAAAAGTGCCCACCCCAAATATTTGCTCCACATTCACCAGATCTGATGAGCATCTTATACAACAGAAGCCATCATTATGTGACACAATGGTAAATTTTCCTCCTGAACTTTGCTTATATATAGACCTAAGACGCATTAGTGCTTCAGTCATTGATTCTAGGGCTACCCCAGGTATCAAGCAAGGGACTATAAGCATATGGATTTTCATGGGCAGGAGAACTGCCATTTTCATGGGGCAGGCAGTACATTGTTAGTATATCAAGTGAAGGTGGAAAGAATTTGATTCTTCATGTGCTGTGACAATCTACAGTCTTTTTCAACAGCTCTGGTTTCATTAGACACACCCACATCACAGTACTCCAAGCCCAACAGCTGCCACTTTAGCAATTTGATGAGATATAACTTCTTCCCACCTGATCTTTTCATTTTTCCATTCAGGGGTCAAATACCTCTTGGTTCTTGGTCAGTTTTCCATTATACTGTTGTATTGACAGTGACATTGATTTTTCCTTTGGAATGGAATCCATCAGATGAGGTCCAAGTAAGAGCCGGCTCAAGTAACCTGAAAGATAGGGTCCTAATATGCATGAGTTTACTTGCCATTATTCTGATGTAATAGGTTCACCAATTGTTTTGAAAATGTTCTGTCTTCGGGGAGGCTAGGTGGCACAGTGCCCTGGGGTCAGGAGTACCTGGGTTCAAATCCGGTCTCAGACACTTAATAATTACCTAGCTGTGAACTGTGTGGCCTTTGGGCAAGCCATTTAACCCCGTTTACCTTGCAAAAAAAAGAGAAAATGTTCTATCTTCCCCATAGCCAAGAAATTAAAATTCCTAAGATACAAGTCTGACCGTGCCATTCACTTATTCAAAATTCTTCTCTAACTCCTTATCACCTTGAGGCTAAATTATGAACAATTCAATCTGGTATTCAAAACCTTCCATAGAATGACTCCCACCAACATATGAACAATCCAGTTTGGTATTCAAAACTTTCCATAAGGGTGGCTAGGTGGCACAGTGGATAGAGCACCAGCCTTGAGTCAGGATTACCTGGGTTCAAATCTGACCTCAGGCACTTAATAATGACCTAGCTGTGTGGCCTTGGGCGAGCCACTTAACCCCATTGCCTTGAAAAATCTAAAAAAAAAAAAAACAACAACTTTCCATAGGGGCGACTAGGTGGCGCAGTGGATAGAGCACTGGCCCTGGAGTCAGGAGGACCTGAGTTCAAATCCAGCCTCAGATACTTACTAATAACCTAGCTGTGTGGCCCTGGGCAAGTCACTTAACCCCATTGCCTTGCAAAAACTTAAAAAAAGAGAGAGAAGAAAAAAAAAGAAAAAAGAAAGAAAAAATCTTTCCATAGAATGGCTCTTTCCACATTCTAGAAAGCTAGGTGGTATAGTGAATAGAGAACTGGACTGGAATCAAAAAGGCTCATTTTCATGGGTTCAAATCTGGCCTCAGAGATTTACTATATTTACCATGGGCAAGTCATTTTACTCTGATTGCTTCAAAGAAAATACTTTTTAAAAAGATAATTCCTTCATAGTCTCCTAGGTATTTTGACTCAGATCCTTGACTTAAAACCCAATTTTTTTTGCAAGGCAGTGGGATTAAGTGACTTGTCCAAGGTCACACAACTAGGTAATTATTAAATATCTGAGTCCAAATCTGGCTGGTGCTCTATCCACTGCACCACCTAGCTGCCTCAAACTCAATTGTTTTTCAACTGCTCTATGTTGCTTTATGCCAATCTTTATCATTTTCTTTTTTTCTTTCCCTTCCCTTCCTTCCCTCCCTTCTTTCCTTCCTTCCTTCCTTCCTTCCTTCCTTCCTTCCTTCCTTCCTTCCTTCCTTCCTTCCTTCCTTCCTTCCTTCCTTTCCTCCTTCCTTTTTTTCCTCCCTCTCTCCCTCCCGTGTTCCTTCCCTCCTTTTCTTTTTTGGTCAGGACTTTTGATTTCATTGGCTTAGAGAACTTCTAATGAAGACTTGCAACTTATCTGCAACTTATTCTCATAGAAAGTTGTCTGAGGGCATCGAGACATGCCTTTCCCTGTTTTCACAAAGGCTGCATATGTGTCAGAGTCAGTATTTGAACCCAGATCTCCCTGACTCTGAGATCAATTTTTCTACTTTGTCTCATGACTACAGCCATAAAAAAAAAAAAAAGAATAGTGGCAGCTACAGAAAAATCTGGGGGAAAAATATATATATATATATAGTATAAACCTGTTTCAGACCCACAAACAGGAAGTTTTTGATACTTTATTGTTAGAGTATGAAGATTTGCTTTTAAATCCAAATCAAGGGGGCAGCTAGTTGGTGAAGTGGATAGAGCACCAGCCCTGGCGTCAGGAGAACCTGAGTTCAAATCCGGTCTTAGACACTTAATAATTACCTAGCTGTGTGGCCTTGGGCAAGCCACTTAACCCCAATGCCTTTCAAAAAAAAAAAAAAACCAAATCAAACCATGGGAATGAGTTTCTGGTCAAAATTTTTTAAAATTTTGTTAATATATTTTTTGTTTGTGTATGATCGAGTATAGAATTGTAAAATAGGATCTTGGGAAATTAATTTTATTTCAAGAACATAATAGGATCTGTTACAGGACAATCTTGGGCGGGGGGCTGAAGGCGCGCCACCTGATACCACTTGACCTATCCTACCATGGACTTCCAGTCAACCCATTTATCAGTCAATAAACATTTTAAAAATATCTACTATGTGCGGGATACTATGCTAATGTTGGTGATATATAGAAAAAAAATGAAACAGCTCCTGTCCTCATGGAGCTTACAGAACTGCGTTAGCCTCTGCACACATACCATGCCCTGCTGGTTGGTTAGTCTTTGTCCTTCTTTATTGAAGAAGACCAAACTTATATCACTATGTTTGAGACAAATGACAGTGTGTCCGACTGTGGCTGATCAGACCGATATGAGCTCAGAATGCTCTACCACAGGCTGGGCACAGATAGTCCAAGTAAGCACACCTGGGATGGGGACTTTGAACTTATGTATGTCCCATTTCCATTGAGTTGCTTCAGTGTGGATATTGCAGACATACTAGGTCAAAGCTACGCTCTTGGAAATGAGCTGATGTTGAATTGATCTGCGGAGGTGGCATAGACTTATTTTTGGATGGAGGGAGTATAATGATGAATAACTGTGAAAAATAAACTCTTTTGGGCAGGAACTCTTAACCTTTTTTGGGTCATGCTCAGTATTGACTGGTGGAACCTATGGATCCTTTTTCAGAATAGTGCTTTTAAATGCATAAAATATGTACAAAAATATGTATATTGAAATGTAGTTATATTTATAAATATTAAAAATATACAAGTTCACTAGACCTTAGGTTGAGCTTCTACTCTAGGGTATCCCATCCCTGGCTTTGTTTGCTAATGGAACATCTGTGGCATAAGCACTTTCCATACTATCTTCTGTTCTGCGTCATTCGAATATCATCACCAAAGCAGAATGCCAAATCAGACAGCAGTGATTTTATGGCAGGCATGATATATACAACTAAAATAAAAACCACCTGCTCCATGTAGATTAAAATACCTAGTCCAGGACCAGAGTGTGGATAGATCCCCGCACAAAGAAACAGACTACTGAGGAGAGAAAAGGCCCATCACCGAGGTTTCATTGTCTTCTTCAAGGGCTCATTTCCTGGTTGTTCTGGGATCAGGTTCTGCAGGTGGGAGGTGTGATATATAACCTCACTATCTTAAAGCAGAACTGTGTCTGGAGCCAGGCACCTGCAGGGTTTGTCTCTTTCTGTGCTTCCAACCCCCAGGTAGGTCTTTGAAAAATCATCAGTAATAAGGATAACTCAGAAATGAACAGATCAACTTAATTTGGAACTAGAATTTAACAATCCAAACCTTGCTTTTTAAAAACTGCAAATATCTAATATTACTTGGAAATATAAAAATTACTCCTTCCACAAAGAAAACCTTTTGTCGACATCTTCCAACAGAACATGTTCATCCTCATAGGTGAAGTTGGTAGCATAAAGCTTGCAGGTGCAGCATTTCAACATCCGTGGCTGTAAATATCTTACAGTTTTGTTCCATCAAAAAAAAGTGAAATGATAAAAGATAAGATTGATAATTTTGGCACTCTATGGATAAAGGCAGTTTTGATGATCTGTATAATGTTCAATATTAGCATAATATCCTCCTCTCCCTCTAAGAGGTGCAAAGTATTAATTTTCTTTTTCAGGGCTTGGTTAATTGAAGCCTCGTAACTGGAAGCATAAGTTGTTGTCCTTTAAAATGAATTACCTGGAGGCCTGCAACAACTTGATTTTCCTGCTACAAGAATAGTAAGAAAGATTTGAGGGTGGCATTTGCTTCTGTTCTCTTCTCAAGCCACTTGTCGGTAACAGGGGACTGTGATCTTTCTTTTTTTTTTTTTTAGATTTT
Organism: Macrotis lagotis; assembly: GCF_037893015.1. Lineage (NCBI taxonomy): Eukaryota > Metazoa > Chordata > Mammalia > Peramelemorphia > Peramelidae > Macrotis > Macrotis lagotis. The sequence goes on along the minus strand of NC_133659.1, from coordinate 306,537,951 downwards.
TGTAAGGCAAATGGGGTTAAGTGGCTTGCCCAAGGCCACACAGCTAGGTAATTATTAAATGTCTGAGACCGGATTTGAACCCAGGTACTCCTGACTCCAGGGCCCGTGCTTTATCCACTGTGCCACCTAGCCACCCCAGGGACCATGATCTTTCACATAATTCAGAGGTATGCATTGTATCTCATATGCAGAAATTTGCTCATTTGTGTTTCAGAGAGTTAAGGTGTCTAAAAAGCCCTTGGGACTATTCATTTAGATTTTTCATTTGCCCAGTTGGGGACTGATGTCTTGCTTCCTTTTATTCCCTAATTATCAGCCAGTTTGATGCAGGCTCAAATCCTATCTCTGACACTTTTACTAGCCCTGTCATGGCGATAAGAAAAAATTTTAACTTTTCAAATATTTCAAAGAACTTGTCATTGTTGTTGAGTTATTTTAATTTTTTTTTCACTTTTACATTTATTTAGTTATTTGTTAATTTTTTTCTCCCAGCGATGTGCCCCAGGGACCCAGGTCTTATGAAAGGCTCTGACTTCTCCCTTGGTTTGTGCTCTGGTCTGTGGATGACCACAAGCACTCCTCTCTGCCCTGGAACTGAGAGGAGGGCCCCTGCCTCCACCGCAGGCAGTGAACTCTGTTGTGTTTCTGCTCCTTTTCCTGAGACTGGGGCCACAGACTACAACCTGGATCTGAGGATGGGCAAGTCCCAGAGTCCTGCCTCAGGAATAGCAAAAAAAGCCCTTTGCAATGTCCCTCCTCTCCCTACACCCCTTTACTGTGAGATGAGCGCTCTAGAAGCAGCTTCTGGGTGGCTCCCCTGGGGCTGGGTTTGCACTGAGACCTGCACAGAACTGGGCTCTGTTCTTTGTCTAGTGCGGCAGTTTTCCTGCTGACCTTCCAAACTGTCCTTGGAAATCCTGGACTAGAGAAGTCTAGAAACTGCCACCACTTTTATGCACCCAAGCACCCCAAAATCTTTTCCTGGGTGACTGAGCTCCAGTATGGCCTGGGCTGTGCTTCCTGCCCTTTATAGCCCTGGTGCAACAGGCCCTTCCCTCGGATCTTCCAAGTTGTTTTGGCTGGAAACTTGTTTCACTCAGTCTTTTTGTGGGTTCTACCACTCTAGAATTTGGTTAGAGTCATTATTAAAGGTATTTGGAGGGAGAGCCGGTGGAAATCCCTGACATTACTCTACCATTTTGACTTCACTCTTCTGTTTAGTTTTTTGAAGCAATTTTTTAAAAAATTCTTTGAGTAAGACTCCGAGTCTTTGTGACTTTTCTTAGCAGAGATACTGGAGGGTTTGCCATTTCTTTCTCCAGCTCATTTTACAGAGGGGGAAACTGAGGCAAACAGGATTAAGGTACTTGCCCACAGTGTAAGTGTTTAAGGGTTGATTTGAACTCTGATCTTTATGACTCCAGATCCACTGTGCCACCTAGCTGCCCAATAGGGAAGTACATGATAACTCAATATAAGGATTGATTGTCCAAATGTTAATATTGAGCAACTATGTACTGATGGCAAATTGCAAATTGAACTGATGATTTTGAGAATTTTTACTCCTTGGAATTGCTATTTTGCCACACCTTACCTCTGACTGATAACGGTGTCATGGTGCTGAGAGTCTTCTAAGGGTTAGGGTTACCTATAGAACAGGGTTCCTGTTGTGTGTGGAGTTTATGGATAGATTTCAACGACTGAATTTGGATGTGAAAAATGTACCTTTGTTTAATATAATTTGTTTCCTTTGTAATCCTATGCATTTAAAATAATGTTTCTAAGAAGATCTAGACAGTTTCTCTCATCTGTCAATTGGGTCCATGACAAACAAAAACTTAAGAATTCTTGCTCTCAAAATAGCTAGTTCACTAGAGATCTGTAAGAAGAGGCTAAAAAGGGGCAGCTAGGTGGCATAGTGGATAAAGCACTGGCCTTGGAGTCAGGAGTACCTGGGTTCAAATCTGGTCTCAGACACTTAATAATTACCTAGCTGTGTGGCCTTGGGCAAGCCACTTAACCCCATTTGCCTTGCAAAAAAAAAAACCCTAAAAAAAGAGGCTAAATGGCCATTTACCTGGATATTTTAAATAAACTTCATGTTTTGAGCAGGGCTTAGAATAATTGACCCTTTGAGGTCCCTTTCAACTTTTAAAATTCTCTTATGTTATGGAGTTAATCAAAAGGTACATCTCACAACTACCTTCTCACAAGGTCTGACAAGTCTCCCCTCCCCTCCCTATCCAACTGCTTGTCGATAATAATACCCATCTGCCTATGGATTGCATGCAACTGGGGAATGAATCCTTCCTTAGATCCAAATCCTTTCTTTAGCACCAAGAACATAAATGCGTTTTTTTCCTTGGCAGAGAAAAAACCCCATCTTAAAATTTGAATATTTTTAAATAGAATTCTGAAAAATAAACCTGTCAAAAAAAAAACCACCCTTGTACAGGCACAAAACAGGAACACAAATAATAGTTGCTAAACATTGGACTCCATTTGTCCCTACATGTACTTGTCTTAGATAGTATCTGTCTTCAATAAAATTTTGCAACCAAAACAACAAACCTTTTCTCAAAATCCTCTGGCAGGCAAGCAGAAATAGCACTAGTAAAAAAAACTGGTCAAATCCCTAATTACTCCCTGAGGAACAGGACTCGTTAATGCACTATACATCCCTCTTTAAACATAATGTTCTATCTCCTGTACAATTCAGATCTCAACAGTTCTTTTTAATCGTTGCCTTCCATCCTGAGATGTTGTTAAGTGTTGTGTATTCCACAGCAGAAGAGAACTCAGCAAAACTTTTCCTGGTTACCTGAGCAACTATGTACTGATGGCAAATTGCAAATTGAACTGATAATTTTGAGAATTTTTACTCCTTGGAATTGCTATTTTGCCACACGTTACCTCTGACTGATAACGGTGTCATGGTGCTGAGTTTCTTCTAAGGATTAAGAGATACAGGTATCCTCTGAGCTACAAACACCTCTCCTACACAAAAGACTTCTACATGCAGATGACTAGTTTCATATGTCACCTTCTCTCACTCAACCTGGGTATTCTCCTTTTCCTCCTTCCTTCTCTGTCTGCTCTCACCCCACCTTCTTCTCTTCACCTCCATCCCCCACCCCCCAAATTCACTCCTGGTCCAAGTTTCACTGAACATCTTTTCCCTACCAACCTTCTTACTAATCCCTAAAAGGATTGTGAATGTGAGTCCCCCTTTTCATATTAGACAAACTTTTTCTCAAAGTATATCCTCTTTCAACTTTCTTTTTCATTTTTTTTTCAGCTTCCTTTGCTTTACCTTCCCTTCTTCATTATTCTTGCCTGGTAGAGAAACCCTGCTTATAGTTAAAGATTCAAGGGTGTCTGGTACATATTTAACAACCAGCTTTCCTGTACAACAGGATACACTTTTAATTTTAATATGTCTTCTTAATATTTTTTCTATTCCTTTGTTAAGCCCAGAATTCAACAAAACAATAAATCAAGCCTTGAATTACAGTGATTTTCTAGGTGTAAATGCTCTCACTGAAAACTGAACAATTGGGTTTTGCCAAGCCTATAATATTGGCTCTAGAAAGTTCCTATGAGTTATGGAAGTGAATGAGCATATCAATGAAACACAAATCCCTAAGTTTTGACGTGATGTCAGATTTTAGTCAGTCAGTAGACAATAAATATTTATTCAGCACCTATTCTGCCAGACACTGTGTTAAGTACTAGGGATATAAAAGAGGAAAAAAAAGTAACCCACAATCTAATGAGGAGCTCACACTAACATTGACAACTCGTTTTAGTTCTTTAAAAATGGTTTCCTCAGTTCTAAAATGAGAGATTTTGGATAAGAATGATTTCTACTTTCTTTTCTAGTTTTAATTCTATGAATCTTGTAACTGCTTCCATCTCCTCTGGCTCTCTATCCCTGTATATTTTTTCCTTCCCTCCTCTTCTCCTCTTCCTTCTCTTCTGTTCTTCTTCTTCCTTTTCCTCTTCTCTTCTTCCTCCTTCTTCTTCCTTCTCTCTTTTTCTCTGTGTCTCTTTGTCTCTCTGTCTCTATCTCTTACTTTCACCCTCTCTTTCCCTGTGGACTCCTTAAGAACAGGGACTGGGGGTGAACTAAAACACTCCTAGAACATCTGATCATGCATGTCTTTTAACAAAGGGTCAAATCAAACATGCTCAGCAACCTGGACATTTTCCATTTAGCTGAGCATGTAACCTTTATCACATTGAAGGAAAAAGTTTGACATTGAAGTCAGTTGCAGTACTGACCCATTTCCCTCTATTTTCCCCATCTTTGGGGGAGGAATGGGAAAGAGGAGAGCTGAAAGCAGACTTTGGTCCTAGGATGGGGGATATTAATATATCCATGTATCCTTGCTCTCTCTTCCACTAGGAGTTGTCCTCAGGATCCTTTCTGAAAATTATGTTCAATGTATAAAATAGGTATCATATAGTCAATATATATTTATTAAATGCCTACCATGAGCCACTTACTGTGCTAGTGATGGGGGTAAAAAGTAAAACAAAAACCAAAACAAAAACCCTAAGAAAATAGTCCCTGCTCTCAAGAAGTCCACAGTCTGATGGGAGGCAATATGCAAGCAAGTTTGTATAAACAAGTCACACACAGGATAAATTGGGCTTCGTCTCCAGGAAAGTCATGAAGATTAAATGTGATTGGGAGGGAATTCTCACAGAAGAGAGGATGTTAGCTGAGATTTGAAGGAAGCCAGGGAGGCCAGAAGTTAGAAATGAGGGGAGAAAGAACTTTAGGCATGGGAGAGACCAGCAGTGAAAATGTTCAGTTTGGGAATGTAATGTCAACCTGTGAGGAACAACAAGGTGACTCCTATCACATGTAAAAGAACTCTGTTTCCTCTTACCAAATTAAAACACAAAAGATAGCATGGTGTCACAGGTAAAGGATTACCTTTGTAGTCAGAGGATTTGTGCCGAAATGGCAGCTTGATCACTGACCACTTATAAGACCTGAGGCGGAGAAGTCATTCTCCTCCTCTTGGCCTCAGTGTCTATATCTGTAAAATGAGGACTTGGAGGGTCTTTTAAGGTCCATTCCAGCTCTTAATCAATGCTCATATAGTCTTATGATTCTGAGCTGCTCACTGACAAACCCTTATAACATAAAATGATAGCATTATTTCTGTGGTAGTACCTCTACTTAGAAGATAAAGATAATTTTGTGGGTGTTTGGAGCAAATGGTTGACTTTTCACCTCAGACCTAGTTTCCTGAAAGACTTTCAAGGTTCCCACCTCCCTGAAAGTTGGCTTTGGCCATAGGTTGGACATTCCCTGTCTCTTTAACTACACAATCACCCTCACAGCAGTCATCTTCTCTGAGAAATGCTGCTGGGCAGCCAGCCCTCGATCAGAAGCCCAGGAACTAAATCATGAAAGCTGAGACTATTTCCCTCTTGGGATAGTGATGATTGTTGTATGTAAGGGACACACACACACACACACACACACACACACACACACACGGCTCCCTATGCCCAACTGGATGAGTATATTTTAATCACTGCTGCCATGATCTCGAGCTCCTGGTTTGAATGAGAGGAGGAAAGGAATCCCTTGTTTTCCCCCCAACTGGAAATCCAAGAAAGTGATGCATCTCAGATATGTCCTCAATGGGTACAGCAGTCATTTACCCTCATTCTTCTTATAACCTACTAAGAGGTTGACTCTTCCTGCCTCTATTGCAGTCATTTTCAATACACACCACCAGTTGAGAAGACCAATAAAGTATCGATACCTCAGAACATAGGATCTTTAGCATGTAGCCAGAGCAGATGCCCATTTTCACAAAGCCAAGACACATGCCCAGCTCCTTGGAAGGCACCGCAGTGTCAGGAAGCTAGGGAGGGAGCTCCCCTGATTTTCATGCTGCTGCTCCAGACATTTCAGATTTAATGTTTATGAGTGCCCTTCCCTTCCAAGTGTCCTAATCCTCTTTTCCTCACAGCCTCACCCCACCCCCAACATAATGGGGGTGTGGGGAACTGGAGACCTCTCTGCACATTCCTCTCAGTCCCCCCTTTAGCTTTGTATAAGGCAAAGCTGTCAAGCCAGTCTTAAGAGCAAGGCTCAGAAATTGGGGGAATGCTAAAAGCGGACCTTTTTTTATCTGATAAAAAGTGACAAAGCATCCATTTGAAAAATTCATGTGCAGGAGCCTCAGGAAATCCTGGGATTTTGTCTGGTTCAATCTCTGGGCAAAATGATTGGGCTTAACCACAACTGGGACCTACAAAGGAAGAATGACTTGCTTCTGACAAATAGCATGCCAAGAATACCTACAGGCTTAGCGTCAACCTGGCTGATGAATGGGCTCCCAGTGCTGGCTCAGTTTTCAGCTATGAAGAAGGATGGCTTGCCCTTTTCTCTTCTCAATGACTGCATGTGTCTGAGTAGGGGGATGGGTAGGGGGTGCTTCTCTCATTGCCTGAGGTTCACTTTTCTGGGCAAAGTCCCAAAAAGGGCCAGAATCATTTCATTTTGACTTGAGCAGTCTAGAACCAGAGAACAAGGCAGTCTACTGTTTGCTTTCCTTTCCTGGGGGGGGGTAGTTATCAGCAGTGTCACAAAGCATTCGTGTCTCTTTGCCTAATTTTACTTGGGTCTCATCATTAGCCAGTTAAAATGATGGGAAAGGGGGTCAAAAAATGCCAGCCTCCTCCATACTTGCGGTTATAACTCATTCTGTTCTTGTTCAAATTCAAATTGGGGAAAGAATTGCCTGGCCTCCTCCCTCCCAGTCCCTGCCCCATTTTGAATCATAGTCCAATTGGAAATAGAGCAGCATCATCCATTAGGAAAATGCAATGTGTTAAGCTTCCTTTAGCATAAACCAGAATCAAATTTGGACATTTGGTGAATCCTGCAGACTTTCTCACAGATGGTAGCCAGATGGCAGAGTGGAGAGTGTGCTGGACCTGGAATCAGGAGTTCAAATCTGGCCTTACACATATGCTGTCTGTGTGTCCCTAGGCAAGGGATTTTACCTTGATTTGCCTCACTTTCCTCAAACATAAAAGGAGGATTAGAATGGCATCAACTTTCCAAGGTTGTCATGGGGATCATCTGAGGTGATATTTGTAAAGCACCTTGCACACAGTAGGAGCTTAATCTTTATTTTCTTCCTTCCTCCCTCTTCCTCCTCCTCCTTCCCTCCCTTCCTTCCTCCTTTTCTCCCTCCCTCCTTCCTTCCTTCCTTCCTTCCTTCCTTCCTCCTTTTCTCCCTCCTTCCTCCTTTTCTCCCTCCTTCCTTCCTTCCTTCCTTCCTTCCTTCCTTCCTTCCTTCCTTCCTTCCTTCCTTCCTTCCTTCCTTCCCTTGTGAGTGACACATCACAAATGGCTTGTGAATGTTGTTCCTTCCCTTCCCTTCCCTTCATAAATATATGTCATATTAAAGAGTCACAACAACTTTTGGGGAAGCCTGGGTTAGACTCCTTCAGTTGAGAAATAGCTTTGTGTTCTTTAGCTCTCTGGTTCTAATTAGATGTGTGGCCTTGGGCTTGTTATTTCATCCCTAGGTTTCAGTTTCCATATTTGTAAAATGAGGAATCTCAACTACATAACTATAAAGTTCCCTTCTATATGTAAAATTTCTTAGTTTGGGAGTGTGAATGTGTGTGTTGTCACAAACACTTGTGAAAATGAGATTTTTTTTCAAGGCAATGGGGTTAAGTGGCTTGCCCAAGGCCACACAGCTAGGTAATTATTAAGTGTCTGAGGTCGGATTTGAACTCAGGTCCTCCTGACTCCAGGGCTGGTGCTTTATCCACTGCGCCACCTAGTCACCCCTGAAAATGAGATTTTGAGAAAGAATGCCTACTAACGCTAATCTATGCTTGTTTCTCATCTCAGTCAAAGCAAAAAGAAAGCAACAGAAGTCTAAATACAAATGAGTGTGAAGAAAAAAACCTTCAAATTCCCCTAATAATCAGAAAAATGCATACAATCTGGGCAACCTCAAGATACTACCTTATACTTAGCTGGATGACAAAAATAGTAAAATATGATTAAAAAAATCAATGTTGGAAGACCTTTGGTGAAATGGGAACTAATATTTCCTTTTATTGAGTTGCAGATGGATGTAAAACATTTTTGATAGTAACATGGAGTCATTCAATAACAGTCATATTACTATTATGCCTTCTGAACCTTTGATTTTACTGCTAGGATTTTAACTGAAAATGGAAATGGAACTTTATAATGGAAAAAGGACCTATATATGCAAAAAATGCTCATAAATGCTCTGTTTGTAACAGCAGCAAAGGATTTTGAAATGTAAACCTAAACCATTGATTGGAGAAAGACTAAACAAATTATGATGAGTTAATGTTGTATAATATTACGATGCCATAAAACTGACAAATATGAGACATATATAATGACATATGGAAAGATCCCTACAAAATGATGTTGAGAAAAATTGACTAAATAAGGGCAGCTCTATATACTAATTACAAATAAATGACAGAAGGGAAAGAAACATTCAATCAGTCAGCACTGTCTGGCCCTGAACTAGGTGATAGGGATGAGAATGAAGCATCTTTGCTCAAAAGGAACTCACATTTCAGGGGCAGCTAGGTGGCGTAGTGGATAGAGCATGGACCCTGAAGTCAGAAGGAGTTCAAATCTGGCCTCAGACACATAATAATTGCCTAGCTCTGTGATCTTGGGCAAGTCACTTAACCCCATTGCCTTAAATTAAAAATAAACAAGAAAGCAAACAACAACAAAAAAACAAAGAACCTCACATTTTAAAGCGGAAGGAAGGGAGAAGAAAGGAAGGAGGGAGGGAGGAAGAGAAGGAAGAGAAGAAAGTAGAAACAAAATTTCAATGAGACCTAGAAGAAGATAAATCACTTTTTTGGTTTGTTGGTTGTTAGTCCATTTGTTAAATGGTAAGACTTTTATGTAGATTTTCCTCCCTATAGTGGATATTTCTGATTCTTTGTTTTTGTTGACATTAAGTTTTTAATTTAAAAAACAGGAACTTTATGTCCCCGTTCATTTTATCTGGGAAAAGTTGACAGTTGCTTCCTCCTTTCAAAAGGAACTCTCCCTGATTCTCCCTTTTGCTTGGGACTCTTCTGTAGATGAACAGAAGACTCAAGGAAGAAGAGAATCAATCAATTGCTGTGAGTCAGTATTCACGGTTAGCAAAAAGGCTTTGTGCCCACTTTTTCTTGGAGTGTTGGAAAAACAATATTTTGAGATTCTGTCAGTGTTATGTGAGACCCAGAAATGGTAGAGAACATCTTCCATACTGTTTCTTTTCTAGACTGCAAGCTCCATGAGGAGAGATATCTTGTTTTAACTACATTTTATAGCTTACTCATTGTCCAGTGTTCTGCATGTATGTAGTTGGTACTTAATAAATATTTGATTGAAAGAATAATACTTGAATGAATCCATCTAGGTGAATGAATGAATAAATGAATGAATGAATATGTTAGAGCTTAAATTTCCCTTTGAGTTTTACCAATCATTATTATACTAGTTCAAAAAAATCACCTTGGAAAATATAATTATGAATTCCCTTCAGGTTTATACTTGGAAAATAAACAGTTTTGATTAGCATAATAAATCTTATTAATGTTCATTGGCTATCAAAGAGGTCTGAGCTGATTAAAGTCTCTCATGTTCATATAGGAAATGACATCCCTGGGATTTTCTTTCCATTATTCAGATTGTGGCAGTATTACCTAATCAGATTGCTTATACAATGAAAAGCAGTTCAGAATAGAATTGCATTTCATTAACCAAAGATAGAATATTTAGATCTTTGCATTCATCTGTCAATTAGTTCCAGATTTAGATCTCAAAGCTCATTTTTATCAAGATGAAGACTCATCACATCACCCAAGGACCACTCCACCAATATATTAGTTAGACAATCGGATTAAGTGAATTTAATCAATATTACCAAGAACACAGACATGACCTTCTCCATGGGATGGAGAAGTAGAATTAAAGAAACTGAATACTCTAAATGTGGCTATGACCATTGCCCTGAAGTTTGGATGGTTATTACCTTCCCAAGAATGCATTCTAAGAATGAATTGAGAAGGATGACCTTCCCAAGAAAATCCTTATCCATTCTGAGGCTATGTTTCCTCATCTATAAAAATAGAAGGGGTCTCGATTAGCTGACCTCTAATATCATTTTCAACTTTAGAACCATGTTCCTGGTCTCCTCTGAGTTACTTAAACTATCCAGTCTCAATAAAGGTACTATATTATGCAAGTTTATTTATATAAAATATTTGTTATATAAAATTTGAATTGCATATCTGGGTAGAGTTTAACAGAGGGGCTAGCACATTTTTCTTTCTTTTAACTTATGGAATAAAACATGTAGTTCCATAACATAGGAATTAAAATGATTGCCCCATGAACCTTCAAATCTATTGTGTGTAAATTGCTACTCCTTTTAAATATATAATAGCTATCATATAAATTTCTTTTTTCTTTCCCTTCCATTAGACAGAATTTCATATTTATCTATATGAATATGAATATATATATATATATTCTATACATACACCTATTTGTCAGTTCTTTCTCTGGATGCAGATACTATCTTTTTTAATATATCCTTTATTGGGTATTTATAATATGGTATAATATTGGGTAAAATTTGGGTATTTATAATAGTCAACTTGACATTCATTCAAAGTAATTTTAAAAACAATATTGCTGTTACTGTATACAATGTTTTCTCGGTTCTGCCCATTTCACTCTTCATTATTTTGTGCAAGTCTTTTCATAATTTTCTAAGATCAATGAGTTCATCATTTTTATAGCACACTAGTATTCCAACACAATCATATACCACAATATTCCCCATTTGATGGGCATCCCTGTCATTTCTGGTTCTTTGCTACCAAAAAGAGAGCTGTTATAAGTATTTTAGAGCATATATATTCTTTTCCTTTTTTTCCCTAATCATCTTTGAATCCATTTTTTTTTAGTTTTTGCAAGTCAAATGGGGTTCAGTGGCTTGCCCAAGGCCACACAGGTGATTATTTAGTGTCTGAGGTCAGATTTGAACCCAGGTCCTCCTGACTCTAGGGCTGGTGCGCTATCCACTGAGCCACCTAGCTGCCCCCCCCCAATCATCTTTGAAAATACATCTTAGTCATAGAGTATAGGCAGTTTAATAACTTTTGGGGTATAATTCCATAACTGGAACTGTTCAAGCAAGTTGGGCTTTCATCACAACTATTTTGGGGGAAGGTTGCGGAGAACTGGAGTGACAATTATTATTATTTTTGTTCTATGTCAGAGTTAAATAATATTCATGAATTTAGGGTATTGATTGAGGTCTTGGGTCCTTTTGTCTGTGGCTGAACTTCCTGGAACTGGCATATTGTTAACGGAGGTCAAATTCAAACCATGTGGATCTACCCAGGTATGTGTTTTAGAACAAGTAACTTGCAATGTCCTCATTTCATCAACCAATTAAATTTTTATTGAGGATCTATGATGTCTAATCAGGAAATGACTAGTTACAAATGTGGGCATCATCTCTTAGCCAGTTGCTGTTTCTGTAGAATAGTTAAACCACTGACTTCCTAATGCAAAGACAAAACCTACCGCCAAATTAGGGTTAGTTTCCTGAGTTGTCCTCCTTAACAATTGCCTTCTCACCCTGCAGAAACTTCCTACCTAAGGTCCTGATTTTCTGATGGTTGATTCTTTTGCCAGGACAAGTATTTTCAAGAGGGCCCCCAACTATGAGTTATTTCATTCACCCTTTGACTCATTCTCTGGACTTCTCTTCCAACTTTCCAGCCTCTTTATACTCTAAAAATTCCCTTTCCCATTTCTTTTCAGTTTTCCTTTACGTGTTTTCTTCCCCCCATTAGAATGTAAGCTCCTTAAGGGTAAGGGTGGCTTACCCATAGTAAACTCTTAGCAAAATACTTTATTTATCTAAAATAAACAGATAAGGAATTCACTTGTAGTAACTTTAATTTGACCTCTATAAACAAGTTGTTGATAAAAAATAAAAAGGGAAATGTAGAGGCTCATAGGGAATCTATATTTGTTAACAGATTATCATTTTGATAAGGACTTTGAAATTATCTCAGGCAGAAAAACACTTGATCTTTTTTCCAGTGGGAAAAGTGTGGCAGTCAAGGACAATACTTATTTAGAAAAAAATTTTTATATTATTTTATAAAGAGAAGGATGGTGGAAAATTATGAGAAATTCTGCCTAATAAAACAGCAATAAGCATGATGAGAAATCCACATAAGCCAAATCATCTTGACTTGGTTGACATGTGAAAATGGAAGGAGGCCAACAGATACCAGAAAACTGGAAAAGATCTGTAAAAGTGTTTAATAGAAACTCTTTATCAATGATAGGGAAGCCATCATACCTGGACTCGAACATTTCAGTGTCCTGTGTGTTCATAAGTAGAAATGGCACTATAAAGACAAGACAAAAAGCTAGACCAGGACAAATTTGATAGGAGCTATAGTCTAAGTCTTTCTTAAAAATTATTGAAACCTATTTAAATCTTAAACCTTATTTAAATCATTATTGGGCCACTGGTATAGCTTCCCAGTAGCTTAAGTATAAAAGTAAAGAGGGAGGAAGAATTCTCCTTTGGATATGACTGTCATGCCAACATAACCAACGTCAGACTGGGAAACTGCTGAATTGAATTACATTATATTATATATTATATACATTATATATTCTATATATATTCTTGCTTTCATTTCTATGTTATATCTAAGAAAATTTCCTTTTGTTAACTAATAGATGGTCTATGACTATTTCATTTATTCCAGTTCCTAACCTGAGGCATCAGTCTGGCTTGAATTAGGCCCATGTCGACCGAAGTGAAGAGGTCTATTCTGATAATGACAAATTTAGAGCATAGTGGGATAATTTATCAAGCCAGCTAAATGAGGAAGGGAAGCCAAAATGCTTGTGGGGACAGAAAGGAGTAGAAAAGACAGAAGGGAGAAATCCAGAAACTCTCCTTTGAGCCCACAGGAGTGAAAACACACACACAAATTTCATATACCACTTTCCCATGGCAGCCGTAATTAGCTATTGGTGGGTGTGGGAAGAGGAGGCTGTGTTCCTTGAACCCCAGGTCTGCTGATCTCTTGTCTCATGTTCAAAAATGGAAGAAAAAAAGAGGGGAAGAAATAAAAAAGGATATAACTCTGCAACTGATTTCCTTTTGTAGTCTGAGCAATGATGATGTTGTTGATGATGATGATGATGATATTTGTTCTTCATTCTCAAAGAAGACCATGACATCAGGAAAGTGATGCCTTGGCAAGAAAATCGAATTGAATTTGAGTGAGGAGATGCTGTGCTAAGTCACCAACCACATTTTCTCCTCCAGAACTGTCTGGATCTAGTGGCCAGATATGAATCACGATGACTAGAGAGATGACCCTGGATTCAGGGTTAAGTGAGTTGTCCAAGGTCACACAGCTAGTAAGTATCAAGTGTCTGAGAATGGATTTGAACTCTGAAAATTTAAGTGATTTACCCAGGGTCTCATCTGATTCCTCACTCTCTACTCATATTTCCTTCTGTCCCATATATGACATTGCATGTACAAAGAATGAAATGCTAGAAGACTCTACTCTTGTTTTCCTTTTCCACTCTCCCCTCCTTCACCATCATCTCCTAAATCTCCTCTTAGCTCCTTTGCCTTTCACTAAATAGCCGGAAATTCTTTCCTACCTCACAATCTCAACAGAATGCATTTAGCTTAATCCTTCTGATTTAAAGCTATACATCCAATGTGACAGGCTGAAAGGTGGTTTTCCTCCCAGCCGTTTCCAGTGATGCATCCCATTCCAACGTGTTTACTGAAAACCTTTGACTGACAAGGAGACAGCAGTAGCCTGCTACGTTTTCAGGGCTCCTGGGACTCATTCTTCATTACTATTGACATCAACAGAGATTCTTTAATATTGTTTCATGACTTTAGATATGTTGTTGGCCCCTGTGGTCTTTCCCCATCTCCTCCTATAATTAAGTTAATTCAAAGGATAACCATATGTAAGTAGCTGAAAGGAAAGGGCCTTTGGGGAGAGTCAGGGATAATGCTCAGCCACCAAAGGAATTTAGGGGAAAAACATGTGGATTATCCTGAACAAGAACATCTGGTTTGGCATGGGAAACAAATAAGGCTGTTTAATTTTGGCACCAAAATGTGTACAAGCTAATATTTACCATATCAGTCTTAATTATTGCAGGTAAAGGGTTGGGTGGAACAACAGCCAACGACTGTTTATAAGGAATATAAACTTGCTGATGCCTATCTTTACAAAAACAATTCACTGGGGTGATGGGTGGGCAGTAAAGTATGACAATTGTTCTCTATTATCTGTTTTAGAAGGGAGATCTAAGAATAACATCTAAGACTGTTTCAAAGAACATGGCTCTTGACCATATGTTTTGGAGTGGAGTAGAAGGGAATTCCAAACAATGTTGTTCTAGAAACACATGAATACATGCAAAATACCCTCAGTGTTCAAAACCCACAACGGGACAACATATAGCAGAATGCTACAGCTCTAGGGGGCGTATTTTTTGGTTCCCAATACTTCAATGAATTCATGATCTCATCAATGTGAATATTTTCTCCACCAGTGTAGATGGCAGGTGTAGATAACAGGTTCCATTCTTCCCATTCTGTACCATTTTGATCCATAAATCCTGGCTAGAGGTATCTGGTCTTCTTTTCCTTTTAATATTTCCTGGATTTTAGGCAATATCTGGGGTTTTCAATCTGCTGAGCATTACATGACACTAATGTACTGCCTTTTTTGTCCTGATATATCCTTAATGATATTTTTATGTTATTCCTTGCCTTCAAGACATGGCTAGTAATATACTTTTTTTTAACAAGGCAATGGGATTAAGTGACTTGGCCAAGGTCACACAGTTAGGTAATTATTAAGTGTCTGGATTTGAATTCAGGTACTCCTGACTGCAAGGCCAATGCTCTATCCATTAGTAATATACTATGTATACATTCTTTTACAAAACAATACCATATAGAATCATATAGCATAGCAATACAACGCAAAATAGCACAAAACAATATAACATAATGCTGTGTGATATATGATATGATTCAAAATGATATAATATAACCACACATTATACCACAGAGTAACATATCAATATAATTTAACATTATGATGGTGTGATTATTAAAAAACTAGCTTGATAGCCTTCTATTAAATTCTAAGTCCATATCATTGTTCATCTCTTTCTCCTGCTGACTCAATAGGTTCCCTATCCCAATGCTTATTAGAAACTAGGAATCCTTATCAACTTTGGTTTCCTGTGTGAATGGATAGAGAAATATACTTTTTAGAACCTTGAAGGGTATTATTTCTTTGACTTTGACCCTTGATGAGCATCTATCTCTATGGTTGATGTTAATACTTGGTCCAAAGTGTTGATCCATTTAATGGATTTTTTTGTGGTAGCATCTATTTGTGGTAGCAATTTATTCTGATTTTAACATTATATATGAAAGAACAACATAAAATAATCAATGAATTTTTGCTTCTTCATATACCAAAATCTATGGAAACTCATCTCAATTTGTAAACAAAATCTACTATTTGCTTTACAAAAATAAGTGTAAACTCCCTCATTCTATGCAGATTATAGCATACTTTATTCTACAGTTTACACCCTATGCCCTATCCCCATCACATGTTCTTCAATCCAGTGACACTGAATGGTCTCCTGAATTTTCCATCAATAAAATATTCCACCTCTTTATCTCTTTGTTTTGGGCATTTTTTCTGCTCAGTCCCCTTGCCTAGAATGCTTTCCCTCCACATCTTTGCTTATTGACTTCCCTGGCTTCCTTGAAGTCCTAACTAAAATCTCATCTTCTATAGGAAGCCTTTCCTAATCTCCCTCAATTCTAGTACCTTTCTTCTGTTAATTAATTACTATTTGTTCCATATTTAGCCTGTTCGTACTTATTTGTTTGCTGGTTGTCTTCCCCATTAGATAGTGAGTTTCTCAAGGATAGAAATTGTCTTAGCCTTTAGTAGGTTCTTAATAGATAGTTTCAATAAACTGACTGACGTCTCTGAATTATTCTCTGGACTTTAGTTTCCTTTTCTGAGGTTGATAGATTAAGTGATGTGCCCAGAGTCTCAGTATTCCTTAATATGTAAGTGTACAAACAAGGATGATGGACTACATGGGATCTAATATCCTTTCCTATTTTAAATTTGTAACTTTAATGATTGCCTTGTCTGATAGAAGTTACAATTAAAATAAATTGATGAGAAGAGGTAAAGGAGTGGAAATGAATAAATGTTTGAAAAATGCATTTATTAATTACCTTTAATTTGCCAAGGTCTATGCTTAGCATTAGGGATGTAAGAACAATTAAAATCCAAAAGAAACACACATTCTAAGCAAAGGAGACAAAACGTACCGGATAGTGGTCATCAGAGGAGGATCTCTTGGTCACAAGATTGGTGAGTGGAAGAACAGGGGGAAATGATTGAACTGCTGTTTCCAGTAACAATGGCAGTAGTGATATGATTATGGTTTTAGAAATGGAAAACTAGGAAGATAAATATGCTACATCAACATGACAGAGGACAAGAAGATAGCTGGAATGGAACATGAAGCTTGGCTGGGGCTGCCTAATTATTGTGGGCAATGTAATACTTCCTTTTTTTAATTTATTTTTTATTCTCATTTTGTACAAATGTTTTTTTACATTAATAAAATATTCTTGTTTACAAGTAAACAAAATACCCCTCCTCCCCCATGAATATAGATAGACTTGCTTGGGCGAAAAAAATAAAGGGGAGAGAAAAAAATTAAAATAAAAAAAATAATAGTAATAATTGTAGGTATGGCCAGGTGGCCCAATGGATGAAGCACCAGCCCTGGAGCCACGAGCACCCGAGTCCATATCCAGCCTCATAAACCCAACAATCACCCAGCTGTGTGACATGCAAGCCACCCGATCCCCACTGCCCTGCAAAAACCAAAAAAAAGAAAGGAAAAAAAGACCCAAAATAAAATAAAATAGTAATAATAGTAGGGGTGGCTGGGTGGCAGACAGAGCATTGGCCTTTGAGCCAGGAGCACCTGGGTCCAAATCCGGCCCCAGACACCCAAAGATCACCCTTCTATGTGGCCCCAGGCAGGCCATCCAGCCCCACTTGCCCTGCACCCTCCCCCAAATAATAATAACAAAAAATGTGCTTCAGTCTCTGTTCCAACACCAACAACTCTGTCATGGGTGGATCTCATTCTTTATGATAAGTCCATCACAAAAGTTACTTCCATATTTTTCCACCATTGCCATTGCTGATTGCAACTCCCTCCTTTCGTATTTCTCCACTACCATGTACTCTATTTTCTCTCTCCTTTCACTATGACTCTGCTGTAGGGTCGCTGAGTGGCGCAGCAGACAGATCCCTGGTCCTGGGGCCAAGAGGCCCTGAGTCCCCATACCACCCCTTAGGACCAGAACCCACCTGACCCTGTGGTCCTGGGCAGGCCTTCCAATCCCAGCCCCTTGCAAGAAGTAAGAAAGAAAATGTGTTATATCTGACCACTCTCCCCCCATGGTCCATCCTCTCCTCCTTTATTCACATCCCCACCCCTTCCCCCTGCTCCCCCCTCATTCTTACTCCAGATGTCTATACCCCATTGAGTATATATGCTGTTTCCTCTCCTAGTCACCTCTGATGAGAGCAAAGGTTCCCTCATTCCCCCTTGCCTCCCCCCTTCCATATCATTGCAATAGCTCATTGTAATAAAAAAAATCTTATCTGAAATATCTTGGACTATTCCCCCTCTCCTTTTTCTTTCTCCCATTCCATTTCCCTTTTTTTCTTTTGACTCCATTTTTACACCATATTTTATCTTCGAATTCAGCTTTCTCCTGTGCTTCAACTATAAAAGCTCTCTCTACCTGCTCTCTAACTGGGAAGGTTCATATGAGTATTATCAGTGTCATTTTTCTATGTAGGAATACATGCAGTTCATCCTCATTAAGTCCCTCATATTTCCCCCCCTCTCCTCCAATCTCCATGCTTCACCTGAGTCCTGTATCTGAAGATCAAACCTTCTGTTCAGCTCTGGCCATTCCAACAGGAACATTTGAAATTCCCCTGGTTCATTGAAAGTCCATCTTTTTCCCTGGAAGAGGACATTCAGCCTTGCTGGGTAGTTCATTCTTGGCTGCATTCTAAGCTCTTTTGCCTTCCGGTATATTGTACCAAGCCCTACGAGCTTCCAATGTAGCTGCTGCTAAGTCCTGTGTGATCCTGACTGCAGCTCCATGATATTTGAATTGTGTCCTTCTGGCTGCTTGTAATATTTTCTCTTTGACTTGGGAGTTCTGGAACTTGGCTATAATATTCCTAGGGGTTGGTTTTTTGGGATCTCTTTCTCGGGGGATCGGTGGATTCCCTCCATTTCTATTTTGCCCTCTGCTTCTAGAATATCAGGGCAATTTTCCTGTAGTAATTCTTTGAAAATGATGTCAAGGCTCTTTTCCTGATCATGACTTTCAGGTATTCCAATAATTTTTAAATTATCTTTCCTAAGTCTGTTTTCCATATCAGTTGTTTTTTCAATGAGATATTTCACATTTTCTTCTAATTTTTCATTTTTTTTGTTTTGAAGTATTGATTCCTGATTTCTGTTAAATTCGTCAATCTCCCTGAATTCTATTCTTTGTCTGAAGGATTTGTTCTCCTCAGAGAGTTTTCTTATCTCTTTTTCCATCTGTCCAATTTTGCTTTTTAAAGCATTCTTCTCCTCAATAACTTTTTGAGCTGTTTTATCCATTTGACCTAAGCTGGTTTTTAGCATGCTATTTTCTTCAGCATTTTTTTGGATTTCCTTGACTAAGCTGCTGACTTCATTTTCATGTTTTTCCTGCATCTCTCTCCTTTCTTTTCCCAGTTTTTCTTCCAACTCCCTCATTTGATTTTCAAAGTCTTTTTTGAGCTCTGTCATAGCCTGAGCCCAATTTCTGTTTTTCTTGGAGTCTTTAGATGCAGGAGCCTGTGCTTCCTCATCTTCAGACTGAGTATTTTGATCCTTCTTGGGCTCATTTGCAAAATATTTCTCAATAGTCTTCCTTTTGTTTCTTTGCTTGCTCATTTTCCCAGCCTGGGCCTGGTTTTGGGGTGCTTCCTGAGCTTTTGGGACACTCCCACAAGGGTCTCAGTGTGTGAGGCTCTCTCCTCCATCCTCGTCTGTGAATGACCATAAGTACCTCCCTCTGCCATAGGGCTGAGGTGGGGGGGGCCCTGCTGTTCTATGAGGGGGCCTAGACTGCTATCAGGATCTGAATGTGGTCAGAGCCCCAGAGTCCTGTTCCAAGGGCAGAGGACAGAGCTCTGCAATCTCTCTTCACTCCCTCCCTCAGCTCAATGGGCTCATGCCCTGGGGGCTCCTGCTTACCAGCTCCGCCTGCTTCTGGTTCTGGATCTGGGCTGCTGTGGCCATGCTGCTGGCTGTGTGCCCTGAGGGCTGGGCTCCATGTGCTCACTCTGGCAGAGGTCCCCTGCTGTTCCCCCACTTTGTGCCCAGTGCTCCTCAGGGTGCAGCTCAGGAGACTCCCCCACTGCTGTGAGCTGAGACCCCCAGTGCCCTGGGGCTGCCTCCGGGAGGCTGAAGTTCTTTGGCTCTGGTGGGCCACCCCTCTGGCGGGCTGCCTCTCTGATCCCGGGGAGCAGAGCCTTTCTGCTCTTTTCCAGGTTACCTTGAGTAGGAGAACTGCCCCACTGGGTCCCTTTGTGGGTTCTGTCTCTCCAAAGTTTAGTTAGAGTCCTTAGCTGATGAATTTTATCAGAGAGCTCCTAAGACTCGATCCCTTCTTGTCGCCATCTTGGCTCCACCTCCGTAATACTTTCACTAATGCAGAACAGTGTGCCCAAAACTGAGAGAGTTGAGGTTCCTAGAGCATGATCTCTAGTCCAGAGAGTGCTACTGAAGTCAGGATGGTAAGGTCAGAGGGGTACAATGGCAGTCAGAGTGATGGAAAGATGATGACCAGAGGGAAAAGTAGAGATGTAGGAGAGTATTGAAAAGTAATAAGTACAAATAAAATCATAGTAATTAAAAATAAATGAATAGAGACACATGGATTATCAATAAATGAAAATTTATATTTTAGCATTGATTACATTTACTCCTGAGCAGCTCTTCAATATGTGAATGAAGGGAATGACTCACTCAGTCATTTGGAGACCTGAATCCTAGTCCTGGATCTGTCACAAATTAATTGTGTGACCTTGGGTGAGTCCTTTAACTTGGTCCTCACTTCCCTCAGCTAGGTGATCTAGGGTCATGCCTTTAGAACCAGAAGGGAATTTCAAGATTATCTAATAAAACCTCGTTTTATAGATGACAAAAATGAGGACCTTGGAAATTAAATGAGTTGCTCAAGGTCACACAGGAATGAATAAAATTGAGATCTGAAGTCAAGTTTTTGGACTCTCTCCCCTATCTTCCCTCAAAACCTGAGTCTTCTCCCTTTGGAATCTGTCTCTACATGCCAATCCCTATCTCCCAGTACTGAGTTCCTGGAGCCTTCATTTTTTGGAAGGACCCAGATCAACCATCCTTCATTCCCTACCTGAGTGAACTTCTTACACTCCATACTTTGCCATTATGCACTTCCATTGGTACCTCTCCCCACCACACCTCAGCTCCTTTTTATTCATCTTTGTATATAAAACCTTTGAGTGCAGGACTTCTGTTTCTTTCTGTTCTCCCCAATGCTTACATTAATAAATGCTCATTAACTACCTGTGATTTTACCCTGAATCCCAATATATCTTTGTACTTTTTTTAGGGTTTTGCAAGGAAAATGGGGTTAAGTGGCTTTGCCCAAGGCCACACAGCTAGGTAATTATTAAGTGTCTGAGACTGGATTTGAACCCAGGTACTCCTGACTCCAAGGCTGGTGCTTTATCCACTATGACACCTTAGCCGCCCCCTATTATCTTTATTCTTAAGGAACTCTCCCAGTTTAAGCATTTTATGAGTCCATGAAACCCAGTGTCAAATCATACCCCGCCCCCCCAGTTGTTGTTTCCTTCAAATACTTGAAAACCATCTTTGAATTCTTTAAGTTTTCATTTTTTCTTTCTATTTTCTAGCTTCCCTTAGCTCTTGTTCTCCCTTTATTACATTGTCTTCCCATTCTTTACTTAATTTTATTTACTCCACTCACATTGCTGCATATTTTGTCATGCTATCAGGTAAAGAATCTTTCCTCATTTAATAAGACTTTTCCTAAAGGTTACAATGCTCCTAGTCAACAGATTAAAAATGGGGTTAGAAATGAGTTTTGTAAGTTCCCAAGAAGCAGCTAAAAATGCCAAAAGGATGCTAATGCTCCTTAACATTTATAAAAGAACAAGGCATCTCGAGAAACCTGACTTTAGTTAATTATTTGTTCTTTTCAGTGAAGGTCACTTGATTTGGAAGAATAAATCTAAGTGACCAAATTCAGAGGTCAATCTGAACTTAGAATTCCAGATGAGTATCATTTGTTTGTGTGTGTGTGTGTGTGTGTGTGTGTGTGTGTGTGTGTGTTCTCCTTAGAGAAAGTTATGAACATGAGTTTGAATCTTGACATATGCTTGCTTGTGGTGTAATCCTGGGTAAATCACTTAAGCTCATCCATTGATAGATTTATCAGGTTCAGGTCCTTCATTTACAAAATGGGTATTAATGGCTCCTTCATTCTCCTGTTGATCAGATATTCCCTTCGACTGGTGTTCTACCCCCATTTTTTTCTGACTCTCATTGTTTAGTGACTCATTGTATACTATCAAATCCATCCCTTCCCATCTTTTCCAGAAGATTACCTTTATTGATTCCCCTCTCTATAATATTTAGTCTCCCTCTATACACTGACTCTTTCCTTGCTGCTTGTCAAGATGAAGTCTTCACTTAATCCAACTGTCCTTGTTAGCTATTTCTATCTCTTCTTCCCCTTTTGGCTTTTGACTTCATCATTCAACTGAAAGTCTTCTCTTCAACGTTACTAAATGATCTCAATTGTTAAATTCAGTGATCTTTTCTCATTTACATCCTTCTTGACTTCTCTGCAGTCTTTGACACTGTCAAACACCCTTTTCTCTGGGTTCTACTTTCCTCTCAAGGTTTTATAACTTTGCTCTCTCCTGGTTCTCCTCTTTCCTGTCTGGTCACTTCTTCTCAGACCTTTTGTTGAATTTTCATCCAAGTTGCTCTTATTGATTATGAGTATCCTTCAAGGCTCTCTCCTGGATTGTCATCTCTTGGTTCTATATTATATCTCTGGGTAATTTCATCAGTTCCCATAAGCTCATGTATCATCCCTATGCAGATGATTTCCAGATCTATTATATCCAGCCTCTTTCCTGAGATTCAACCCCACATCATTGACTATCTTTTGAACATCTTGAAATGTCCTTTAAGCCTCTCAAATTGAATAAGTCAAAAAGAGAATTCATTATATTCTTACCCCAAACTTCCCTTCTTCTTAACTCCTTATTATTAATGATGGTACTGGCATCTTCTTTAGAAACCTACATCTGTAACTGTGACATCCTTGACTATTAACTTGCATTTATTTTATTCAACTATTTGTTGAATCTTGCCATATTTACCTTCATAGTATCTTTCTCTCTCTCTCTTACACACACACACACACACACACACACACACACACACACACACACTTTCTATTTTCTATTTTTCATTCACATGACTCTCATTCAAGACTTCTCTCCAGGCAGCTAGGTGATACAGTGGATAGAGCACTGACCCTGGATTCAGAAGGACCAGAGTTCCAATCCAGTCTCAGATGCTTAATAATTGCCTAGCTGTATGATCTTGGGCACTTAACCCCATTGACTTAAATAAATAAAATACAAAAAAAAAGATTTAGCTCCTCTTGCCTGGACTCTTCTAATGACCATTTAATTGAACTCTCTGCCTAAATTTCCTGGAGAATCATGGGAAGAAGTAGAGAAGTCAACCTTTTGAAAGAGAAGGGTCCCCTTTTCTTAAAAGACTAGGGGAAAGGATGATGATGATATCAAAGTATTTTGTAGGCATGGAGTAGGAAATCTGAGAGTCAGGAATAGGAGTGTCACTGGAGGATGGAGGAAAGTGAACAAAATTTGGAATCAGGGCTGTTCTATTACCATCTTGAAGTTGGCTGTAAAATTCCCAATGTGACCACTTATACATCAGAAATCAGCTAATTGCTTTAGATCGGGTCTTGATTTGTTCTATTATTTATTACCTAGACTTAACAAAGTGATGAGAGGAAATGGAAATAATTGAGATTGAACTTAAAAGCATGCTCTTAAGGTAGCTGTGTGATACAGTCCCTAGAGCACTGAGTCTGGAGTGAGGAAGACTAGAGTTCAATTGCAGCCTCATACACTGACTAGCCTTGTGGTCCTTGACCAATCACTTAATCTCTAAATTTCTCAATTTCTTCATCTGTAAAATGGGGATAACAATTCCAAGGGCTGTTGTAAGGGTGTGTGTCACTGTCTTTCATAATCAAAGAAGACCATGGCATCAAATGAATTGAAAGAGTAAAATTGAGACAGTATTCATAAAGTGTATTGAAGTCATATAAAAATACTAGCTATTAGATTTTTCCCCCTGAAATCTAGCTATTAAATATTTACCAGTATACCACTGTTTGGAACTATCATTACAAGAGTCAAAAAATGAATAAGAGGAGAATAAAAGAACCTTGATGCGGCAGTGAGATCTCAAGAACAGGTTCCTGGAAGAGTTCATCAAGCTGAGAAGGGAGAGGCTGAGGCAGAGAGTGGGGGATCAATCCAGGGCTGAAGACTTGTGAATGGTGATGGCAAGAAACGTAAGAACAAAGACAAGCCTGAAAAAGGAAGAAACTGAAGGCACATCTAGGAGAACAGGAAGGGCTAGAGTAACCAGAGGCTCATAGTGAGGATGAAAATGGATTTTGGAGAAATGAAGCAGAGAGGGAAATGGAAAGAGATAATATCATCAGGGTAGAATTGCAAAGTTAGGTATAATATAGGTGAAGTAGTTTTGGATGATGATCAGATGTAGGATATGACAACCCCAGGAAATGCTTCAGATGGAATGGGGATGTAGAGAATGGAAATCAAGGAGGGTGTTGAACTGGGAAGCCAGATGTTTTGAGGGACATAAATATACATACATATTGAAGTCTCCAAAGATAAATGCACACATTGAAATCTCTCAGGAAGACAGGGATTGGGTTAGAGAGCTAGTCTGTGAGTCAGGTACTGAATGATTGATAAAGGAGACAGAGTGATGATCCACAGGTAAGTAGATAAGAGCAACAAGTATCTCAAAAGTATAATAGAGAAAGATGGAATGATCCTTAAGAGAGAAGAGATGCCTGGATAACGATTAGAAAGGAGGGTCTAGAAGCAGCAGTGGGAAGGAAGGGATAAACTTCTTCAGATTTGTGTGTGTGTGTGTGTGTGTGTGAAATGAGAAAAGTAATAACCATTAATAGAGAATGTGGACAAATGAAGTGGTATCCTTTAGGGAAAGCCAAATTCTTTTGAGTGCAAAAAGATGGAAGTAACATAATGGAAGAGGTCTAAGACTGCACCAAGCTCTTAGTAGAAATAGAGACTAAGTAAGTCTTCATTTGGAAGTAACAGAAAAATATATATAGTAACAGCAAAAGTATCACAATTATGACATCAGCATCAACATCAGACTTAACTGTACTAGAGTAAGGAGAGAGTCAGGATAGCTTAATAGGTAGAAGAAGACTGGCTTAGAATGAGGAATACTTCAGATTGATGCTTGCCTTTTACACTTTGAAACTCGACCTTGGGAAAGCCTCCTGTCCATGCTAAGCCTCAGTTGCCTCACCTGTAAAAGAAAGAGATTGGATAAAATGACCTCTAAAGTCCTTCCTAGTTCTAAATCTCTACCTCTACCTCTACCTCTACCTCTAATCTCTGTCATCTCTATCTCTATCTATCTCATTTGTTTTTGCAAGGCAATGTGGTTAAGTGACTTGCCCAAGATCACAGAGATAGGTGATTATTAAGTGGACTTGAACTCAGAGCCTCCTCACTCCAGGGTCACATCCACTGTGTCACCTAGCTGCCCTTAAGCTATGATACTTAAAAGTTTTCTAGCACCAGGAATGTGTCTGACCCTAGTTTGTGATGAGGATCAGCAGTGACAGTCCTATACTCACGTCAGTGATTTTGCTTTCTTGCATTCCACCCTATACAAGAGATCACTTTCTCTACAGCTCTTAGGCATCTTGTTAAATCAGTCACCTGGCTCTACCTTTTTTGTTCAATTGCTATTCTAGGGGTGAAGTATGTGTAGATTTTTACTTATGGCTCTTATGCCCTCATTCCCTTGGAAGATATAGCTCTCTTTCCTTCTGTCCTGAGCTTTGGTCGCATATAAAATATAGCATAATGAAATCAGTCACAGACCTATTGGTTACTTTCCCCATAACCATAGAAAGGGGAATCAGTATATAGCCCACAACAATGGCTAGACGTTCATGTTTTTTTTTTCCCCCATAAGGTTGCATAGCTTCAAACAAGTCTATAGGGATACCTCCAAATCTAGAAGTTCAACAAAAATGGTTCTGGTGCTTAGACCCTGCCCTCAGTGAATCTTATAATTAACCAATAAATCCAACCAGAGCTAATAAATATATCCAAAGGTTATTCTGCTTATGATTAAACTCCTTGGTGGATAAAGATCAAGCTTATCAGGGGTCTCAGGACTTGGGAAACCTCCCCATTGCTTTTCCTCCCTCATTATTCTGTTACTGGCTGGGACCTCCAAATCTGTGTCCTTACCTTTTTTCTAATATGACTCATCGGATGGTCTGCATGGGATCTCCAATCACTTCTCATGGCTTGCTCATCATTGGTGAAAGGCAGAACTGAGCTTGAAGGCAGGTCTAGACTCAGAGAGAGGCTCCCATTGAGTTTCTTTTGTGTTCTTTATTACTTGAAAAGCCAGTGCCCTGGCCTCATGCTAATCTTTGGTATTTAGCTCTTCCAGATGGTAAACCTTTTGTGGGTGGGCTTCTTGCCTGGGCATGCCAGTTATAAGAACTAGTGTTTTAAAGTAATAGAATGTTAGATCTGCAAAGGAGCTTTGAGTTTGTTTGTTTTCATAAGCTTCCTCCCCCTCCTTATTTTGCAGATGTGAAATCTGAGGTTGGGAATAATTGCTCATGGCCACAGAATGAAATAATGATTGAGTCAGGACTAGAATCCTGATTTCCTAACTCCTATCAATGAATCAATATACATTTCTAAAGAGCATCTTATGTACCAGACTCTGTGTTAAGCACTGGGGATTCAAAGGTCAAAAGCAGACCCTGTCCTTGAAGGGCTTACATGCTAATGGGAAGAGGCACAAGGAAGATATAGAGGAGATGGGAGGTAACACAAATTGGGGATGTTTGCCCTGGAGAAGGAAAAAATAGCAACTTGTGGGGTGGGAGAGGCATGCTAGCTGTTTTCATGCATTTGATATATAACACATGGAAAAGGATACCATATCTAGTGTTGGAAAGGACTTTGGAAGCCATTCAGATTTCTATTCATGTAGAGTTGTCTTCAATGGCTTCTGAGATCCCTCCTAACTTTGAGATCCTGTGATAAGTCACACCATTTTTCCAGACCTTACAGAATTGGCCAGATTTTACGGGGATAATCTTATAATTCTTACAATGCAGAGAGACCAGTAAAACAAGAACTATTGTTGAGACTGAATATTCCATGAAGAGGATCTTGAGAGGGCATCTATCTCAAAGAGCTAATATACATTTTAATACTTTTTCAATCATCAACTTCTCCATATATGTATGTGTGTGTGTGTGTATGTGTATATATATATATATATATATATATATATATCCCATTTTACATATGGTAAAATTGAAGCTTGTGTGGATAAATGACTTTCCTAAGGTTACCCCTAAGATTTTAACTCTTGAACCAAAAGAGAGTTTCTATTCCAACTTGGTCGTTTTATAGTTAAGGAACTGAGGTCTAGAGCTGTTAAATTCCTAATCCAAAGTCACACAAATAGAAGGCATCTGAGGAAGCAGTTGAACCCAGGTCAAATGAATTCAAATGTACCAAGCTGCCTATAGTTTTGGCCTTAGAGATCAATACTAAGTGCCAGGGGTGGAAGCTTATTGCTGTTCGGTCCTGTCTGACTTTTCATGACTCCATTTGGGGTTTTCTTGGCAAAGATACCAGAGTGGTTTGCCATTTCCTACTCCAGTTCATTTTATAGCTGAGGAAACAGAGGCAAACAGGGTGAAGTGACTGGTCCAGGGACATATAGTCAGTAAATGTCTGAGACTGGTTTTGAACTCAAGATGATGAGTCTTCATGAATCCAGGTCCAACACTTTATCCACTATGGCTCCACCCAGTTGCCATGGGTGGAAGCAACAGAGAAGTCAATTTTAGCTCAAGGAAAACATGCTCTGACAAGTGGAGTTCTCCATTCATAGGTGAAAAGAGATGCCTCCTTGAAGTCTTCCAGCAGAGTGGAGTGTGAGACCCTTGTTGGGGAAATTGCAGCAAAGATTTCTAGTCTGGTAGAGTTGTCCTGGGTGGCTTCTGAGATCCTCCCAACTTTGAGATCCTGTGATGTCACACCATTTTCCAGACCTTACAGAAGATTATCTCTTATAGAATTGACCGAATTTTACTAGATAATCTCACAATTTTTATTACAGTTACAGTGCACAGAGACCAGTAAAACAAGAGTTATTATTGAGACTGAATATTCCATGAAGAGAAACTTAAGAGTGCATCTATCCCAAAGAGATAATATACATTTTAATACATTTTCATTTATTTCATTTTCATTAAATGGCATTTGTTCTAACAGATGAATGAAGGAAAGATAATTCCAGGTTATCCAGTGGGATACAAATCCTTAAGTACAGAAAAATGATAAAGCTGGTTGATATCACAACAACAACAACAATAATTGTGATAATCATGATAATTTAATATAATAATTGCATTTTAATTATGAGTTGAAGTTTGCAAAATCTTTAAAAAATATATCTCATTTTATCCTCACAACAATCCTGGAAGGTTGGGAGTAATTATTTTCCTTATTTTATAGATGAATAAACTGAGGTCACACAGTATAAACATCCGATACTGGATTTCAATTCAATTCTTTCTGACTCCAGGCTAACTCTCTATCCACTGAGACATCTAGATGTTGTGGTAGACTGAGTTTTAGACCTAGAACCAGGAAATACTAAGTTCGGATATTTTTTCAGACTTTACTTTATCTACCAGTGAAGTCGCAAACTCTCTCAGGCTCAGTTTCTTAATAATAAATAAAATAATAAAAATAATAAAATAGTTCCAATAATAGTTTCAACCCACAAGGTTGTAGTAAGGGTTAAATGAAATAATATTTATAAAGTGTATTAAAAACATAAAATTCTATGGAAATAATAATTTTTATTATTATTATCTAACCAGATGAGAGAATTCTCTTCCTGCATGGCTCTTCTAAGAGGGCTTTGTTTAGCTTTGCTCCTATCATTCTACTTTGTGCAAGGTGACACTAGCTTCCTGGGTTTTCCATGAACAAAACAATCCATCTCCTGACTCTGAGCATTTTCTCTATTTCCCAGGCAATATTTTCCATCTGATGACTTCCCTGGCTTCTTTCTAGTTTCACCTAAATTCCCACCTTCTACAAGATGCTTTGCCTAACCCATCATAATTCAAATGACTTCCCTCTCTGAATTATCCATCCTGCAATTTGATGGTTTATAAATAATTGTTATCTTATTGTCTCTTCCATTAGATTGTAAGCTCCTTGAGGGCAGGGACTGTCTTTTTTGCCCTTCTTGGGCATTCCCAGTACTTAGCACAGCTCCTAGTACATAAGAAGTGTTTAATAAAATATTATTGTCTTATTGGCACTAGACCTGACATTTTGTTTTCCAGTTTATATCCTTAGGAATAATACATATTATAAGAAGGATGTCTAGATTTTGTATGTAAAAATAGTCATTGCTTACTTACATTTATATATATATATACTTTATATATCAATTGTTATTAAATTAAATATTAATTATTTTAATGAAAATAATTTTACATGAATTTTAATGAAATTATATTTAATGAATGTAAATATATATATGTATTTACTTACATGTAAAGTTTAAATGCATATATGAGGGGGAAGCTAGATGATACATTGGATAAATTATTGGCTCTGGAGTCAGTAGGACTGAGTTCAAATTCTACCTCAGACACTTGATATTTACTTGCTGTATGATCTTAGTTTTTTTTTTTTTAACAAGGCAGTGGGGTTAAGTGACTTGCCCAAGGTCACACAGCTAGGTCATTATTAAGTGTCTGAGAACGGATTTGAACTCAGGTCTTCCTGACTCCAGGGCTGGTGCTCTATCCACTGTGCCACCTAGCCACCCCTTTATCCTTCATTTTTGAAAAAGACTATGACATCAGGGAAGTGATGTTATAACAAGCTCATGAATTGGATCTGAGTGAAGGGAATACTCTGCTAAGTCAACAGCCTCACTTTCTCCTCCAGAGTCATCTGGGGTCCAGTGGTCAGATATAAATTAAGTTGACTTGAGATGGCCCTGGATGCTAGGCACTTTGAGTGAAGTGACTTTCCCAAGGGTTAAATGAAATAATATTTATAAAATGTATTAAAAACATAAAATGCTATGGAAATAATAGTTTTTATTATTATTATCTAACCAGATGAGAGAATTCTCTTCCTGCACGGCTCTTCTAAGAGGGCTTTGTTTAGCTTTGCTCCTATCATTCTACTTTGTGCAAGGTGACACTAGCTTCCTGGCTAGTAAGTGGCAAACGTCTCAGGCCAGATTTGAACTCCCGTTCTCTTGAATTCAAGGTCAGTACTCTATCCACTGTGCCACCTAGCTGCCCTTAAAAATTCATTCACTCCTCAGTTGAGGTGCTTTACCTTCTGTGAAGCTAACCCCCTCTGGGGGAGCATGATCCATCACCCCTAAGGCCTTAGTTACTGCTTATCCCCTCCTGGCTTTCATCCTTTGAAGGAACACTATCTTAGGTAGTATAATTCCTACTCTCCTATACCTTTCCTTACTGCTTTAACCTCTCATGACATTTTAGATGTAAGCTTTCCTTTCCTTTAGCATCCTTCTCTGCTTAGGGATCAATGGTTTCCTGCCTTCACTTTAGTCTTTCTTTCCCTTAGTTTTTGCTAATCACAGCAGACTCTCCCACTCCTATTACCTTTCCTTACTGCTTTATACCCTGATGTCTCCTCTTCCTTTGGAGGGCTGCTCTCTCTGGGGGGCCTTCATCTCCTTCATCTCCAGACTCTTCCAGTCTCTTCTCCATTTGACTGAATTCATATTGATCAACCCTAGGCAATGGCTCAGGGCTGTTTCCTTTTTCTTTCCCTTTTTCCCTTTCTTAGCTATCTTTTCCATTCTCATTGATGACTGGTTCTCTACTGAAACTCATCTTCTGCTTCCCTAAAGAACTTTTTGTAGTAACCTGTGAACCTTTTACAGTAATCTGTGAACGTTTTGTAGTAACCTGTGCAACCTGTGAATTAAAATCTATGCCTTTTCTTACCCTTCTAAGTTAGAGAGTCTGGTGATTTCTTCACCCAAAACTAACCACATTGATCTAAGTCCCCTCCCCTTTTCCCCCTCCCTATAGTGCATTCTTCCGTCTTCAATCATTTGATGTCCTCTACAGGGCAAATACCCTTTTATTTTTTTTTAATTTTATTTATTTATTTTTATTTTTAGGGTTAATACTATCCTAATCTCAAACCTGATATTTCTTGTTCTCTCCTTGAGGGATCATGGGAAATGAAAATACAGCTACAAAATATACCATAAACTGGCTTATTGATTATAAATCTCTGCTGATTTTGTTTTAGGATCACAGATCACAGATCTACTAGAATCATCTTGTCCTTAGCTTCACCTCCACTTTCCCTTCTCTTCCTAAGGTTAATGACCACATGCTCGTTATTTTTGCTACCCAGCTTCTACTGAACTCAATAGCAGTTCAGGTTTGTTATTTTTTCCACTTTAAATATCTATCTATTATCTATCTACATACATAGGTAGATAATTATTTTTTTAGTGCCTTTAAGAAAAAAAATTGGTGCAGTTACCTTTCACATGAATACCAAGGAAGCTTCCTTTTAAGCAGATTATATTAGCAATTGTAAAGGTGAAATTGTCTTTAAGAACAGATACAAATTTGAATGTAAAAATGTAAGTTTAAGAAACAAAGCTTGCCTTCAGAATCTCATCAAGATAACTCCTTTGGCTTGGAGAGGGAGGATAATAACCGATACTTTTTTTTAACGGAATATCTGATGTACTGAGTTCTTAACCCCATCCTGAGTTGTCCCAATCTCATCCTAGTTTGGAGGAGGCTGTGCCTTTCTTTGATTGAACAAGTCAGAGTTGATGTTTCAGATCCAGTCTTCTATTGGTCATAGATATAAAAATTGCCAGTTTAAGGTTTCCTTTTGGTGATTTGGCACTCTAATCAGGCTCCACACACACCTGCATAATTTCTGAATTTAGAGAAATATTACTGTTTGTTAATCTAATTCTGTTTTGTTCTTTTCAAAAAATAATTCATTCTCTCTCTCTCTCTCTCTGGCTTGCCCAAGGCCACACAGCTAGGCAATTATTAACTGTCTGAGGCTGAATTTAAACTCAGGTCCTCCTGACTCCAGGGCTAGTGCTCTATCCACTGCACTACCTAGTTGCCCCATGTTTTGTTTTCTCTTAAGGCCAAATTCTAGAAATTAATGTTTGACCCTTATTAGGGAAAACTCTGAGGGTTAACATGTTCTTAATCTAATTATTAATTCAAATGAATACGGTAACTCAGTAAGGACTCCCTCCTTATTTTTGGAGGACCTCTTCATAGCAACTTTAAGCTTAGGGGGATTTTGTACTTAGTTCAACGATCAGACTGTCCATTTGTCAAGAATACTGTAGATGATTTTCATGATGGGCTAGGGTAGAGTAGATGATTTTGAGATTCTCTGATCCCATATTATGGTGGAGGAGTGTTAGGAAGCAGAGAAAATGTGTGTGTTTCTGTGTGTGTGTGAGAGAGACAGACAAACTCACACACACACACGTAGAGAGAGAGAGAGAGAGAGAGAGAGAGAGAGAGAGAGATTGAGGAGAGCAAAGAAAGGGAGATAGAAATAGAGAGAAGACAGAGGAGAGAGAGAAAATGGGAGGGAGGAAACAAATATAGAGGGAGGAAGGGAGAGAAAGAAACAGAAAGGGGGTAAGTCAGAGAGTATGGAGCACAGAAGGGAGAGGAGGTGGAAGAAAGGACAGGGAGAAGAAAGAAAGGAGAGGGGAAAAGGGAGCAAGGCCAGCCAGGAAGTGTAGCTTTGGGGATGAGCCCCTGTACACAGGCTACTTAGAATGCAGGTGGATTAAAGGGTGAAGGGAAAGCCTGGCTGCTCCTTCCACATTGATGTTCAAGAAAAATTCAGTGAATCATGTGAGAGGCAGGAGGAGTGTGGTTACAGAGAAGCAAAGGTCAAAGTCATTCCCAAGAGACCAAAACAGGGAGGAAATGTATTCATCCTTCTAGCTTTTAATTATTTCCAGCAGTTTAATTTATTTCTTTGAAACCACTTAGCTGCAAATGAATACATTTAGATCTAGGAGGTGCAGCTCTCCCTAGAAATTGATGGAGTCGCAGCTCTAAAAGAGCAGTTTCTCTCATTCCTGACCCTTACCTTTCTACCTACTTTTAGAATTAGTGACCTTCTACAGCTCTTTTTCTCAGAGACATTGTGATAGAGTACAATGGTAACCAGGCTTAGAGACAGAAAGCACTGGAGGAGAATCCCACCTCAGATGTTAGTTATGTAAATCACTTAATATCTTTAGGTCTCAGTTTGCCTCACTTTTGGGGGTGGTGGTAATACTTCCTAGGGTTGTTATAAGACTCAGATAAAGCTGGAGATGTGTTACCTGTCTTTACCTGCTATAGAAATGTTCACTCTTGTTATTATTTCCCTGTTCTTCCTCTCCCCTCTCTGACACCCCATGAATGAAGAAATGATCCTTGGGAGGATGAGAAGGAAAGAGTGGGCTAGGAGTTAGGCAAATGCATTAGCTCCTTCACATTGTGGTTTGGTAATAGAGTGATTGTTTATTCTTTGCCTTAAGACAGTTGAAATAGTCTAAGAAAATTTTCAATAGGAGAATAATAGCAAACAGGTAAAAGGAGTCAATTTAGTCACACCCACTCCTCCTACCTCATTGGTTTCTTTGGCAGGCCAGAAACAAAAAAAGCTGGGGTGGGCATCTATGCTGATCAAAGGGAAGAAATGGGCATGAATGAGGACAGTACTCCAAAAGCAGAATAGAGGAAAGAGTCCATTTATTATTATTATTTATTATTATTTTTTTGTCCTGGATGTTTGTATGAGGGATGCAGGGCTCTTGAGGTCTCTTGTGTAGGAAAGAATATTAAGGAATGTGTAAAGGAAGCCCAAGTGTCTTTCCTTTGAGGGCAGAGGAGGAAGCTAACTGTAGAAGTAATTCCCTTGTCATTCCTCATGGAAATAACAAAAAAAAAAAAAGAAATAAATCAGAAAGCAGCACGTCTCGTTGAGCCCCTGCTGTTGCCAAGCAGATTATGTTCCACTGTGATCTATAAAAATGGAACTGTCTAGATTATGAAGTGGGCTCTTCTTTTTTCTTTTCTTTGTTACTTTTCTCTTCTCCTTTCCTCTTTCCTTCCACCCATCCTTCCTCTCCTTTCTCCTTCTTTCCCCTTCTCTTCTTCCCTTCCTCCCTCTTCTTTCTTTTTTCTCTTTCTTCCTTTGTTTATTCTCTCTCTCCCTTCCTTCCATCCTTCCTTCCTCCCTCCCACTCTTTTTCTTTCTTTGTTTCTTTGTTTTTTTTCTTCTTTCCTATCTTTCTTTTTTCTCTGCCTGTCTCTGTTTCTCTGTTTGTCTCTCTCTCTTCCTTTCTTTCCCCTGGGAGAGAGGATGTTTCCGGCCTGCTCATGTCACCACATGACCCATTAATAACCTGAGTATTCCTCCCAATCAAAGGTCTGCCCCTCACCCTGAGGACTGAGCAGCTGCAGTCATATGGATCAAATGCTCCCCGCACTCTCTGGTGCGGTTCATTGAGAAAAATTCAAGCATGTGGCCTGAGGTTCCCCTGATGACTGTGTGTGGATGATTTCTACCATCTGTTCTGCCCGCCTTCGGCTCTTGGGGACACAGAGGTATACACTGCTGATGGCCATACGTGGGATTCTTAATGAAACCTCAGCTGCTGTCCAACTGTCTGTGAATATCAGATGCTCTTGGTTTGTCTTCCTGTGCACAAGGGTGAGGGGGGAGAAGAGCAGCAAAAGCTTTGTGCTTAACCCTTTCTCCAAATCCTGTCCTGCATACTGAGTGGCTGAGAACAAAGCCGACTAGCTTGTGATTTATTGTTCCATTCAGAAACGGCTTCTTGCCATAGATTTTTCCTTTCTCTTGCGAGGATGCACGTCCATTTGTGATGAGGATGAAAGGGTGGCTTGCAAAGCAGACATCTCTTTATTTCCCTTCCTATTTAAGAAAGAACAGTTTTTACAGGAAGGAAATAAATTATGCATTGGGTCAAATGAAGCTTTCACTAGAGACCACTCCTATAATGCAATTAAATGGAGTTTTAATTTAAGAGATATTTATGGGGCGGAGGCATATATAGATTCAAAAATGCTAATTTATCATCTAGGGCAAAGAATATGACAACAAACAGAGAATCTGGGGAGACTACATGGTGCAGTCAGAAATGGGAAGGTTTTGGAATCACAGAATCTGGGTTGAAATCCAGCTCTAATCTTTAATACATGGGTGATCTTGGGCAAGTCACTTTATTTTTTAATTGATATTTTATTTTTATAAATACATGTTATGAAAGTTTTCAACATTCATCCAGATGCATGTGTATATTTTTAAGTTACAAAATTTCATCCTGCCTTTCCTTTCCATCCCCCTCCCCTCAGTGGTGGACAGTCAGGTTAACACTGTATATACAGATTTGTGAGAAACATGTTTACAGATTAGTCAATTTGGTATGAGAAATTAGGATTAAGAGAAAGAGATATATAAGAGATATTTTTTATAAAGTGGTCATCAGATTCTGAAGGGATTTGCTTTGTTTTGTTTTGTTTTTCTTTTTGTGAATGGGGATCTCATTGTCCATAGCCAGTCTAATATGGTTATCCTAACTCTCTGAATTGTTGAAAGGAGATACTTCTATCAGGGTTGATCATCTGACAATGATTTTGTTAATGTGTACATTGTTTGGGGTGGCTAGGTGGTGTAGTGGATAAAGCACCGGCCTTGGAGTCAGGAGTACCTGGGTTTAAATCCGGTCTCAGACACTTGATAATTACCTAGCTACCGTGTGGCCTTGGGCAAGCCACTTAACCCCATTTACCTTACAAAAACCTAAAAAACAAAACAAAAAAAATGTGTACATTGCTCTCTTGGTTCTACTCCCTTTGCTCAGCATCAGATCCTATAAGACATTCCATTCTTCTCTAGAGTCCAACCATTTATGGTTTCTTATAGAACAATAGTATTCCATGATATTCATGTACCATAACTTGTTTAGTCATTTTCCAATTGATAAGCATCCCCTCAATTTCCAGCTCTTTGCCACTACAAAAAAGAGCTGCTATGAATATTTTGCATCATATGGGACTTTCCCCATTTTTAATGATTTCTTCTAGATATAGGCCTAGAATTGGAATTGTTGGGTCAAAGGGAATGAACATTTTTATTGTTCTTTAGGTATAGTTCCATATTGCTCTCCAGAATGGTTGGATCGATTTACAGCTTCACTGGCAATGAATCAATGTCCCAATCCTCCCACAATCTCTCTAGCAATAATCATTTTTCCTTCTTTCTCTCTAAAAATTATAAATCTTTGTGCCTCTTCACCTGGTGTTATTTATCACTCAAGTACTGTTAATCAGGTATCATCAATCAGAGCTTGATTAACTGATTGCTTGATAAACTCATAAACTCAAAGTATTATCAACATGCCATCACAGATTTATTGTTTGATAAGAAGCATTGTCTCAAAGTCACTGAGTACATTCCCCTCCTCTTTCTCATTAGAAATACACTTTTCATGAGACTTGAATTATATCAAATTATAATCATTTTTTATCTTATCTCCTTTCCAAGTACCATCCAAGGACATATAATCCTCAGGAGCCAAAGTATCATAAAAAGCCAAAACATTTCAGGGACTATTTGTCCTCTTCCCCCAAACCTATTTTCTCCCACATTTCCCCCCACCCAGGTTACTTAATCCCGTGTTAAGTCTGACTCTGATTTAATTAACTATAAGAATCTCAAAGAGCTCTAAGTACTGGTAGGCTCTGAAGATCTAACTAGGGAGATTCTGACTCAGGACCACCCAGTTTATGATGTTTTCATCATAGACAGTGCTAAGCTTTGTCAACACAGCAGAATTAAGGTGGGTCAAAGGATACTGAGGCACTTAAATTTAGAGTTAACACCCCTGCTTTTTATCAGGGCTTTTTGTCTCAAACATAGTGATGTCATCTTGGGCCTCTTCAATGGAGAGAATATACCCATATCCTCTAGGTCCAGTCTCATTAATTATATTTGACCCTTCAATTATCCTAAGAGAAGTAAAATTCTCAAGAGTTACAAGTGTTATATTTTCCCTTTCATGGTTGTGTATACAATTTGATGATTTTGACTAATGTTTTTTGTTTTTTTTCTTCCTTCCCCTTTTCATTTACCTTTTTATGCATCTCTTGAGTTGTGTCTTTGGAGATTGACCTCTCCGATAAGTTTTGGTCTTTGTGTCAGGAAATTCTGGAAGTCCTCTATCTCACTGAACATCAATCTTTTCATCTGACAATGTATGCTGAATTTTACAGGGTAGTAAATTCTTGGCTGTAATCCCAGATCTCTGATATATGGTATTTCAGGTCCTCTGGGCCTTCAGTATTGAGGCTGATAGGTCCTGTGTGAACCTAATTTTGTTTCCTTTCTATTTGAATTGTTTCCTTTTTTTATGCTTGCAGTATTTTCTCATTTATTTGAGAATTCTGGAATTTGGAATTTTTATCCTGGGGTCTCTTACTGGAGGGATTCTGTGTATTCTTTCAATGGTTATATTGTCTTCTTGTTCTAGCACATTTGGACAGTTTTCCCTGATAATTTCCTGCATGATGGTTTCTAGTTTCTTTTTTTTTTTTTGATCCAGGCTTTCTGGTACTCTGATGATTCTTTCAACCTTTTTATTTTGTTTGATGGAATCTTGTAACCTCAAAGATTCATTGGTTTCTATTTGTTCAGTTCTAAGTTTTAGGGTTTTTATTTTCTTCAATTATTTTTGGTGTTTCCTTTTTAAAGGTATTGAATTCTCTGTTCAATTTTTCATAATTTTCCTGTATGCCTCTCATTTCTTTTTTTCATTTTTCTTCTTCCTCTCTTCTACATTCTTTTTTAAGCTCTTATATGAACTTTTGGATTTGAATCTAATTCATAGACTCTTTTGAGATTCCCCTGTGAATGATTTTTCACTGATTTCTTCTTCTGACATGGCATTGTTATCATCTTTATCAGAAAAATAGTTTTCTGTAGTGAGCATTCTTTTAGTGTCTTTGCTCATCTTTGTTGTTTTAACTCTGCTCCTGGGGTATAGGGAGTATAAATCCAAGCTTTCTTATGCTGGGACTGGGTTTTGATTCCTGGCTCATCATTGGCCAAGTTGTTGCCCATGCAGTCCAGGCCTCTCCTTTGCAGAGGTTTGTTTCCTCCTTTGAGTCCAGCTTCTACCTTAGCAGTGGTTTGTTTCCAACCCAGAACTGTCTTTTCCCCTGGTGTTCCCAAGGTTCAGATTTTGTTTGGGATGGAGACCCTGCAGTTGGCTTACAGTCTAGCTGCTGGGACCTCTGCTGTTGTCAAACTGGCAGGACCTGAACTGGCTAAAAGCCTTCCACTGGCTTTCCTACTCTCCCATCCTCTTGGGCTTTACTTCCCCTTTTCCCCCAAAGAGACAGACCTTCCACAGTATTTACTATTGAAAACTTCTTTGGATCTTCTCTTTTTCTAGGTAGGATCTGTAGCTTGATTGTCAATGCAGAGGCTTCATTTATCTTTGGTAGGGAAAAACTCCTGACGCATATTAGATTCATTCCATCTTGACTCTGCCCCAGAAATCCCCACTTTATTTTTTTGTCTCAGTTTCCACACACACACACACACACCCACACCCACCCACACACACACACACACACACGTACATATGTATGTATGTATGTATGGATATGGATATGGATGTGAAATTAGACCAGTTAGATTACTTTTAAAGCTCCTTCCACCTTTAACCACAGCCTCTGACTCTTCAGTTGTAAAATAGATGTAATAATAGTACCTGCCTCCCAAGATTGTTGGATAGATTAAATGAGATAATATTTGTAAAATACTTAGCATATAGTGGACATTTATATAAATTCCTCCTTCCATCTGATATTGAGGTAAAAGTTCTTACCTATATAACTTTTATCAATAACTTTACTAACACTTGAAAGGAATTATGTCTCCCAATATTTTTTTTTCTTCTGGCAAAATATCTGCAATTCCTCATTCATTCATTCATTCATTGTCAGTCAATAAATAGGGATTCCCTAAGTGCTTATCATAAACTCACAGGTTTGAATATCCAACCTTACTTTCTACTCTGAATTTCAATGCACATCACCAATTTCCTTTGCAATCCAAACTGGATGTCCCAAAGATACATTAAATTCAACATATTAAAAACAAAACTTGTTATATGACACAGAGGATACACATATTCAAATTGGGGTTAAATCCTGATTCTGTCACTTAACCGTGTAGCTTTTAACAAGTCATTCTATTTCTCTGGATCCCACAACTATTAAAATAATGACTTTAGATTTCTTCCAATGTTAGGTCTATAAACTTTTGGTGCACTTAAATGAGTATGGGTTGTTTCCATTAAGAGAAACCATGTGTTTTAGTAATATGCTTTTTAGTAAAAAAAAAAAATTGACATTAAAGAAGGATCGACTGTGCCCTCATTGACAGAACTGGGAGAGTGGTACAATTGCTTCTAACCTCTTGACCTTGGATGAATCAAGTAATCTCTAGGCATAAATTCTTTATTTGCAAAATGAGAGTTGCAATCTTCTAAGATCCCTTCCAGATCTAAGTCCATGATTCTATGGTTCTCGCTTCTTCCATCCACAACATGATTTGGTCTTTTTTATTTTGGTCTTTTTCCTGTCCCATATTTCTCTCATCTGACTCTTTCTTCTACTCTTAATATTATGACCTTCATTCAGGTCTTTATTGTTACCTAGCTGACCTATTGCAATAAGTATTGCCATCCTACTTTCCTAATTCTGCCAGAAGATTCATTTTAATCCATAGATCTAATCATGTTACTTATTCTCAGAAATCTTCAGGGGTTACTTACTGCTTTTTTTTCCAGCAGATTTCAACCACAATCATTCCACCTCTCTCTAATCTTTTACCTTTCCCTCTCTATTTGTTCTTTCCAAAATGTCTTCATACGTGTTCAACTCTCAAGCATTAAAAAAACCTGCACCAGAGCCTACCATTTCCTCAAGCTAGCATCTTATATTATTCCTTCCTTGCTTAGTCAAACTCTTAGATTGGTTGGTTAGTTGAGGTCCTTCATTTTCAAAGAGGACCAAAATGGCCTTAGTATATTGTAATACAATGTGTTTGACTGTGATTGATCAAACCAATGAGAGCTTGAAAGGTTCATCCACATG
Source organism: Macrotis lagotis (assembly GCF_037893015.1). Classification (NCBI taxonomy): domain Eukaryota; kingdom Metazoa; phylum Chordata; class Mammalia; order Peramelemorphia; family Peramelidae; genus Macrotis; species Macrotis lagotis. Next base: position 306,497,971 of record NC_133659.1, on the reverse strand, counting down.
TTAGACATCCTAGGGAATGTTCTTTACACTACCTTTGGATTTTACCACTTGGCTCAAACTTCTATCTCCATAGTTATCAATGATCTCTTAATTGCAAAATTTGATTTTTTCAGACCTATCTGATTCATTTTATACTGTTGATTACCCTTTCTTCCAGATATCATCTCCTTTTTAGAATTTCATCACAATGTTCATTCCTAGTTTTCTTGTTTTTTGACAACTGCTCCTTCTCAGTCTCTGTTGTGGCATTATTATGCATGTCATGCTCTCTAAATAAGGGAGTTTCCCAAGGTTTCTTCTTCAGGATGTCTTTGCACAATATTCCCCTCACTTTAATCAACATAAAGATGTGATGGAATTCTAGGGAGTGTACTAACAGCAGAGCAGTATAGTTCTCTGAATGGCAAGTTGACATTTTCCTAGGGTGCTTTTGCCAATCATGTCTTATTGATGAGTAAAACACAAGTCAAAGGTGGAAGGTCTGAGAGGAAAGGCCATACTGATCATTAATCCTTTGAGAGACAGGTTAGGATTTATTGGAAAGTTGCATTCTGTCACCAGATGTCACATGCTGGTGCTTGCCTGGAGTTGACAATGCATATGATTCCTTACTGATATGGGAAGAATAGAAGCCAAATTAAGGCCAAGAGATTCCTACAGCAGCCAGACCATCTCCAATAGTCCTGTTTCCTGTCAGTCATGTCATAGAATAAAACAATTTTGATAAAGGCAGGTGAGAAGGATGCTTTACATAGCATAGCCCTCACTATAATAAACATAATTGTGTATCTCATTCCATAAATCAATTGATTGGCTAGTGCGATCCTCTTTGATCTCAAAGGACTAGTAGTAATCAACATAATGTGCATGCCATGTCATTATTCACTTGAAATCATGGTCTTCTTAAATCATGAAGGATAACAGTCAGCACCATCTCTTTCTCTAGTCATTTCCTTGGTGACCTCCTCATCTTGGTTTTCATGATTTATCTGCATTTCATTTTTCCTCCCAATTTTTCTGCTACCTCCCTTAATTGCTTTTCAGAGTCTTTTTGGAGCTCATCCATATATCCTGAGCCCATTTTCTATTTCTCTTGGAGGTTTTGGGTACAGAAACTTTGATTTTATCATCGTCTGAATCTTCCATGGAACCAAAATAATATTTTATGGTCAGATTCTTCTTCTTCTTTTGTTTCTCATTTCCTCAGCCTATGATTGATTTACTGCATTTCCAAGGCTTTAGGAGACTTTTGGGTCATCCACAGGGACCTTAATTCCTCCAAGATCTTATGAGAGGCTCTGAGCCCAAACCACAACCTGGATTTGAGTGTGGGCAAACAACTGAGGCCTGACCCAGGGAGAGCAGAAAGACCTCTGAAGTCTTCCCTGACCCACTTACTGTCTGTGGGCTGCTCTCTAGAGGTACAGACTGGCTTCCCTGATTCCTGCTGCAGGTTCTCACTGCAGGGCTGCTCTAAGACCAGTACTCACTCCACACTCACTCTGGTAGGCAGAGTTCTCTCACCACCCTTTCAAGCTGTTCCTGGTGATCTTGGGGCCAGGTGGTCTAGGAACTGCTCCCTCTGTCATGGACCCAGGCACCTAGCTGGGCTGTAGCTGCACTTGCGGCAGCCTTTTCCAATCCCTGGTCCAGGTGAAACAGAACTTTCCATGGAACTTCTAAGTTTTCTTGGACTAGGAAATGATATCACTCGGTCTTTCTGTGGATTCTGCCCCTCTAAATTTTGGCTAGAGTTGTAATTTGATGGAGTTTTTTGAGGGGATGAGTTTCTGGGAAGTCCAGCTTCCATAACTATCTTGACTCTCAGTGACTTCCTCATCTTCCATGAAATTTTGTCCTCTTGGAGTTATCATTAACCCACAGCTGGAGACCATATATCCAAGATGAACACCCAGATGTGATGATGTTTTTGTCCTTCATAATGGAAGAAGACCCCTCCCTCCAAGCCCCCTGAAAGGGCAACTCAGAGGTGCAATGAATGGAGCACTGACCTTGGGAGTAAGGAGAATGAGAGTTTGCATCCAGATTCAGATACTTTACACTTACTAGCTTTGTGACCTTGGGCAAGTCACTTCACCCTGATTGCCTCACATCCATGGCCATCTCCAGTCATTCTGAATTCATATCTGGTCACTGGATCCATATGGCTCTGGAGGAGAAAGTAAGACTGGTGATTTATCACAGTACCCTCTCACTCAAATCCAGTTCATGTGCTTGCCATGGCATCACCTCCCTGATGACTTGGTCTTCTTTGAGAACAAAGGACAACACCATCAAACATCAACATCAATATCCTTATCTTTCTTGGGTTTAATTATTTCTAACTAAAAAAATCCCACGTCTGTATATTCAACCTTATTTTCTGCTCTGAGTTTAAATGCACATTTCCAATTGTCTTTGGAATCCAAATTAGATGTCCCAGAGAATTCCCAAACTCAACATATTAAAAACAGAATTTATTGTCTTCTCTCCTCAAAATCCATTCATTTCCCACATTTTTCAGTTTCCATTAAAGGTACCACCATTGTTATAGTCTCCCAGATTTATAACCTTGTTATTGTCCTTGATTCTTTGCTCTTTAGTCCACCACGTATCCAGTCAGATGCCAAATCTTGCCATTTGTGTCTCTATGACTTTTGTATCTGATCCTTTTTTTATCTGCTTATATAGATATCACTTTCAGCTCCTTATCATCTCTTATTTAAATTCCTGCAATGATTTCCTAATTGATTTCTCTGTCTCAAGCCTCTCCCTATTCCAATCTATCTTCCAAACTATTTCCAAAGTGATTTTTAATAAGATCAGATATGAACATGTTACTCGTAACTCAATATGACTTTTTCCCCTCAAAGATCAAATATAAGCTCCTCAGTTTAATTTTCAAAAACCCTTACAATCTTCTCCCATTCTTTCTTTCAAGTTTCACTGTGTGTTAATCCTCATCCCAGACTCCACTTTAATCAAACTGACCTCTCTGCATATTCATAATCATCACAGCATCATGGAATTGTGAGAATTGGAAGGTACCTCCGCAAGACTGTAGAATAATACATGTAAAAAAGGAATCCCCCATGTACCACACCCAACAAGTCATTATCCAGCCTCATTTCAAAGATCTCCAAGATAGAAAAACCCAACACCTTTTGAGGCAGATCATTCTACTTCTGGGCAACCCTAATAGAAGGTTTTTCCTGAAATCAAGCCTCTGCCACTTCCATCCATTGCACCTGGTTCAGTCCTCTGGAGTCAAATAGAATGGCCCTTCAAATACTTTGAAGGTAGCTTTAATGTGAAGTCTAGCCCAGTGTCTGTCTCTCTTACTCTGTCTCTGTCTCTGTTTGTCTATCGCATTTTACAAATGAAGAAACTGAGGTTCAGAAAGATTAAGTGACTTGCTCAAGGTTAGATAGGGAGTAAATAGCAGGGTCATCATAAGAACCTAGATTATTCTATTCTAAATTCTACACTGTCAGTGAGCTTACCTAATTTGGGGGGCATTTCTGGACCTATTCAGCTAGGTGGCATAATGTATACCACACTGATCATGGAGTGATCACAGTGCTCACTATGGAGTACTGTGTATTGTAGCTTTCTATGATGATATATTATCACTCTCCTAGAGTGTGAGCCCCTTGAAGATAAAAATCATGCTTAATTTAAGTTTTTAAATCTCTCCTAAAGCTCAAAACACTGTTTTATGGACAATGAGAATTGAGTCAATTTTTACTGAGTTGATTTGAATTAATTTTAAACATATAAATAATTCTTCATATGGTCAAATATACTACCTGGGCTAACTTTCTCAATTCAGAAATTCTTTTCTCTGACCAAAATTTCCTGTTTTTCCATCTCTACTTTCTCATGCCTACCAAACCTGTTTTGGGGCTTCCTTATAATCTTTAAGCCACTGACCCTTTCCCTATTCTCTCAAGTCGTTGTTCTGTTTTCATTTTCACCACTAATCCCTGAATGCCATGTTTAGATACTTTACTAATTTGGATATGATTAACTTATTATCTTTTTCCCCTTGATTTTATTTTTAAAAAACGGTTTATATATATATATATGGTGTGTGTGTGTGTGTGTGTGTGTGTGTGTGTACACACACATATATGTCGCTTTAATATTATTTTCTTTTCTGAAAATATTCTTCTTTCTTTTTCCCAGTGAGTCATCCCTTGAAACAAAGAATTTTGAAAAACAGAAAAAAACCCCAATTTCACAAAACTGCATGGCAGTACATGCAATATTTGACACCCCTTACATCTGCAAAGGGAATGAAGGTATTTTTTTTTTTTGCAAGGCAATGAGATTAAGTGACTTTCCCAAGGTCAGATAGCTGGGTAATTATTGAGTGTCTGACTTTGGATTTGAACTCAGGTCCTCCTGACTTCAGGGCTGCTCACCAGGAAGTTAATTTCTCACCCCTGGAGTCATGCTTGATCTTTGTGATGACACAGTATTTAGGGTTTTATAAATTACATTTTTTGCAATTATTATATCTATTATTTTCTTCTGCTTATTTCACTTTGCATCAATCATAAGTCTTCTCATGCTTCTTTCAATTCTCCATGTTCATTTTATCCAAACAGCACAAAAATATTCCATTCCATTCCTAAAGCATTTTGTTTAATCAACTTCCTGAGGCACCATGGTGATATTCTGGATAGACATATAGGTCTGGTGTCAGGAAGACCTCAGTCCAAATCCACCTAAACACTTACTAGCTGTGTGAACTTGGGCAATAATATAGCTCTTGCCTGCCTCATTTGTCTCAACTGTACAATGAGGATGATAACATTACTTGCCTTCCAGGGTTATTGTGAAGCTCAAGTGAGATAATATTTGCAAATCATTTATCAGAATACCTAGACATAGTAAGTAGATGCTTAATACCTATTTGCTCTCTATTTCCCTTAATTTTCACCTCTTCTGTCTTGCCAGTCTCCAACTCTGCATAGCACCCACCACCATCATCTTTATTTCTTCCCATTCAGCATTGCTAAATGTTGCAAGAGAATGTAATTGTACTAAAAGAATCCACTGTAAAATGAAACTAATTGACTTCAGCTAATCTTTACTATTGCCTAATACTCTCTGAAAGTCTTTATTGACTGACTCTCACATTCTCCAAAGTAGTCATTCAAAACTTGTCTCCTGTAGTTCCTAACTTATCCCCATCATCTTCCCTCTTAAAGGTGGATAACCTTATCACTTGTTCTGAGAAGATGAAGGTCATCTGATCTTTTCTCCACCAACCTTCTTCTTCCTCACCTCAAAATTTCTTAGTTTCTTCACTCATTCACTTCTCTTTCATTCCTCTTGTCAAAAAAAAGACTCTCTTCCCCTATCTCTATAGAAATATTAACTACTATTATTCTTTCTCTTCAAATTTTTGTCTCTCTTTCCATTGATTTTGTTCTCTCTTGTTTGTATGTAAACTAACTTTCCCTGAAACTCATTTCTTCTTGGTCCTAATAACTTCATCCTAATACTCTTTCCCTTTTCTTTCTCATTCTTCTTTAAAGAGTCAGTCCTCAGGGGTGGCTAGGTGGTGCAGTGGAAAAAGCACCGGCCCTGGAGTCAGGAGTACCTGGGTTCAAATCCGGTCTTAGACACTTAATAATTACCTAGCCATGTGGCCTTGGGCAAGCCACTTAACCCTGTTGCTTTGCAAAAAAAAAAAAAAACCTAAAAAGAAGGAAAAAAGTCAGTCCTCTCTGTTCACTCTCTCCTCTTCTTTCATCAACCATTTTCCAAATTCTTCCAATCTAATTTCCATAATCATTACCTTATTGAAACTTTTCTCAGAGGATGGTTGCCAAAAGACCTTCTAATCTTTTAAATCTATTTTTTTCCTTATCCCTTATCTTCATATCTAAAATAGTAAACACTGATAACTATCCCTTTATCCTCCTTAGCTTTATCTCTCAGCTTCTAGGACAGACCTTTCATCATTCTTCCCCTCTCCTTCCTCCTTAACCATTTTTTATTTTGTGAGGACTTCTTGCTTACCCAGTCCCCTTTGGGTGTATTTCAAAGCTTTGCCTTTGCCCTCCTTCCCCACTGCCTTTTCTTTCTTTCTATATTCTATGACTTCTGACTAGCTCATTAACTCTTTGGGACTTTAATGATCATTTCTTGTTTATGATTCTCAACTGTATTATTTCTAGCCCTATCCTTTCTTCTTAGCAGTAGTTCTAAAGTCTTGAACCCTTATTGAATATCCTCCCCTGAATGGATTGCTGACATCTCAAACTCAGTATAGTCAAGGTGACCCTTTCCACAAACTTGACAATTGGAGATGACCCTGGATTTGTATCTGGTCACTGGACCCAGATGACTCTGGAGCATAAAATGAGACAGGTGACTTAGCATAGCACCCCCTCACTCAAATCCAATTCATGTGCCTTGCCAAATGTCATGGCATCACATCCATGATGTCACAGTCTTCCTTGAGAGTGAAGGACTAGCATCATCATCATCATTCCCTCAAACCTCTCAACTTCCTCATTTTTGTTAGTGATAAAGTCATTCTCTAGTTACCCTCACTTAAAACCTGGGAGTCAGATTTTACTTTATAATCTCTACCTAAAAGCCCATGCTCAATCCAGGTGTGGAGTTTTGTCAACTCAATTTCTATAATATCTTTCAGCGGCAGCCCTTTTGCCACAACTACTACCCCAGTTCAGATCTTTATTGCCTTTCAAATGGACTGTGTGTGCACGTGGTGTGGGAGGACTTCCAATCTGCCAGACTCCAGACAGATAGGTATTCCTTTAGGTTCTTTTAACTAATCAGAAATTGTGCTTAGTGCTAGAGATAACAAGACCCAAAAAAATGGAAATAATCACTGTCGTCAGGAAACTTATATTTACTTGAGAAACATGAGCACTTATAAGTAATCATAAATTATATTTAATATAAATACAGGATGTTTTGTGAAGCACTAGCTTTTAGGGGCATAAGGAAAGACTTCCATGGGAGAAGGTTTGGGGGTTGAAATATGAAAGAGCTTAGGAAATGCAAGAGGCAGGATTGAATGCAATTATAACATGGGGAACAGTCAAATGTTGTATGTAAAGACCAGTAAGAAAGTAAATGTGGCAAGTCTGTAGAGTAGGTACAGGGGACTAATGTACAAAAATATTGGAAAGTAGACTAATTCTAAGTTGTAAAGGATTCTAAATGTCAGAATAAGATTTATTTATTTTAATTTAGAAGTAATAAGGAGTCAACAAATGTATTGAATAGGAGAGTGATATGATCAGATCTGTGGTTTAGGAATATCATTTTGGAAGTTGTGTCAAAGATGTGTTAGAGAAGAGGAAGTCTTTGAAAGAGTGAGAACATAAAGAGGCTATTGTAACAGTACCAGCAGGAAGTGGCGAGGAGTTGGCCTAGAGTGACTTCTATGTGCACAGAGAAGAGACAATTTTGAGAGATGTGGTGGTGGCAGAATTGTCAAGACTTGATAATTGATTATATATATAAGGAATGAGGACTTGAGAATGACTCCAAGATGATGAATCCTTATGACTGGAAGAATAGTGGTAGCTTTGATGGATATCGGGAACATTCATTACACATTCCACCACTACCATTTTGAAATACAACTTATAATTTTCTTCATAACAATATCCAAGAGTTGCATTTTTAATTGAATATCTCTAATAATGAAGAACCTATGATCTCTTATGGCAGTTCATTTCACACATCAGTAGCTTTAATTATAATAACCACCATTTAAGTAGTAATTTAAAATTTTCCAAATACTTTACAAATAATCAATCAATTAATAAACATATACTAGGTAGCATGGACAATGTGCTAAGTTTGGGGATAAAAAACAGAATGAAACAAAAGGCAGTTCTTGCCCCCAAGGAGTTTACAATCTAATGAGGGGCCTGAGATAATATGCCAAAAATAAATAAACAAACAAACACATACAAAGCAAGCTATTTCCAGGATAAATAGGAAAGGTCCTAGAATTAAGGATTGGGGAAGGCTTCATATAAAAGGTAGTTTGGAAGTGTCCCCCAAAAATGGAGAGGAGCCCTCACTGAGTTTTGGCCTGTTGAAAATAAATGTTAACCTTCCCGGAGTTTGTTCTAATTAGGGAAAAACATTAAACCCAGAGTTTGTCCATATCACGGATAAATGTTTTTGGTCTTAAGAAAGAACAAAACAGAATTAGGCTAACAAGCACAAGTATTGATATTTCTCTAAGTCATGAATTACACATACGCATGTGGAGGGAAGGGTCTAATTAGAGAGCTAAACCCTCTAAAATGGAGCACTAAGATCAATATTTCATAGTTTTGACCATCAGAAGGCAGGATCTGAAATGTTACCTCCTGCTTGTCCAGTTAAAGCAGGGTATGGCATCCCAATCCAGGATGAGCATGGGGACTCAGCAAGTGGGGAGGGAACCCAGGTTGGGTGAGAGGGGAACAATAAGGAGCAGATGAGATGCCTCCACACCCTGCTCCTGTCCTGACATTCCAGTAAAGGAGTGCCCTCTCTTAAAAGATATTCAAAGCAATGCAGATAGCTATAGGGGCTATCTTGATGGGATGAAGAAGAAGACAAGCCTTTGATCTGTTTACAATTGAGGCTTTCTCAAAACACCCTTTTCAACTGCTAAATTGTTCTGATTAAAGACAATTTCCCCCAACTCTGTTCTTAAAAATCCAGAAAAATAATTCATATACACGTGTGTGTGTGTGTGTGTGTGTGTGTGTGTGTGTGTGTGTGTGTGTGTCAGTGTGTATATGACAAAATTCACTGTTTGGAGTAGGATTTTAGTTGGAACTTAAAGGAAATCTCAGAAGTCAATTAACTGAGGAAAGAAGGAAAGGGGAAAGGAAAAAAGGAAATGATAAGCCCAACTGAATGCAGAACCTCAGAGAATAGGGAAGAGATTTTTCTTAAATGAGCTTTACAAAAAATAGAAGAAATCAATATAATAGAAAAAAAATGTGTCAGGAAAGAGAAGAGAGGAGAGAGTGATCAACAGTGTCAAAGGCTATGGAGAGGTCAAAGAAAATGAAGATTTGGCAAGTGAGAAATGAGCAATAACTCTGGAGAGAGTCATATCAGTGGAATGAGAGCTGAAGTCTGATTGTAAGACGTTAAGAAGACAGGGAGAAGAAAGAAAGTGGGGTACTTTTTATTGCTGGTCTTTTCTAGGAATTTGGTTGTAAAAGGGAAGAAGAATCTAGGACAGTAGTCATTTTATTCCCCTAACAATGATGGAATGATAAGGGATGTAGTTGGTATTATTATCATCATTTTACAAATAAAAAAACCCTTAATTACAAGGGAGTGAATTGTTCTGATAATAGATTTTTATATTTAAATGCATGGATTTTCTTTTGAAATAGCCTACATCTTCTGTATCCCTCTCCTCTTCAGACAGACATCTTTTAAAATAAGGCATAATAACAAAAAAGAGGAAGAGAAAAGCAAATTAATCAAAATTAATGAGCACATTAAGAATATCTAATATTATATACAGTGCCCATCTTATAGGACTCCTCTTCTGGGAATGGGTGGGAGGTGGGGGACTGAGGGTGTTGTATCTTTTCATGTCTATTCTTTGGGCTAAGCTTGTTTTTTTTTTCCCATAGCATTCAATTTTGATTGTTTTTTGGCTATGACTCCTTCCATTTACACTGTGTCATTTCTACATTATTTTCCTACCTATGCTTGTTTCCCTTTCCTTCAGTTCATATAAGTCTTTCTAGGCTTCTCTGTCTTCAATTCTATTCACTGTTTCTTACTACAAAGTGATGCCCCATTGAATTTATCGTCACCACTTTCTTAACTATTCCTCAATCAGTGAATATCTCCTTTGTTTCCAAAGTTATGGTATTCCCATCATGGGCTACTATGTGGTATATGAAATTTTTCTTTTTAATTAATGACCTCTTTATGGCCATATATCCTAGGCCATATATATCTAGTAATGGAATCTCTGAGTCAAAGAATTTTAGCTATTTTATTTGCAGAATTATCAATTTCCTTTAAAAATGGATTGTTAACCTCCTGTATCTTAACCAGGAAGGCAGCAGTGTCATGGAAACTAAGGGAAAAGGGTAAAGAAAGGTGTGGGGAAGGGGGAGTGATTAATAATGTTGACTGAAATCAATAGATTGTAAAGATTGAGAAAAGGATATTGAGAAGATTATACTAAATCACCTTCAGTAGCTCTATTCCCTTGCCTCCTGGATGGTAGAGAGAATATAAATGTTTGTCCCTGGAAGGAAAGATACAGAGAAAAGGAATTTAATTGCTGACAGATATACTTAATAAAATCTAAATTCATTACAAAGCATCAAATGTTGAGGCTAATAGTTGAGCAAGCTTTTTAATACTTAATTTTAGGTTTACTTACATGCTAACAGAGAACATTATGCCAAATGTTGGGAACTGATAGGTTCTAGACCCATTCTGTTCCTTTGTGGTTTTGGTGAGTAGAATCCTTGAAATGATTTGAGGGAATTTCTGATTGTAAGGGGACAGCTAAAAGGAGTTGTCTGACTCTAAATTAGATAGATGGTTGGGGCCAGGATGGTATGATGGAAATAGTCAGAAGAAACTTAACCATGGCTGGAGGGTTTCTTCTGACTTCAGCTAATACAGCTGTCATCAAACTAGTGTGAATTCCTAGGATATGCAGACTGAAATAATGGGGAAAGTTCACCAGTAGAGTTAACCACAACATAATGAAGCAAAAAGAAGCAGATTGTCCGAGAAGCTGAGGACCAGGAGATAGAAGAATAGAGAGATGCTCCATGAACAATGCAATCAGAGACCAGCAAAGATATTCAATAGAGAATATGTGATTCTGAGGAGATACAATGTTCAATAGAAATCCAATACTTAGCAGAGAACAATATGGTAGTATCAAAGGACCAAAGGGGTATCTGTCCTGGCTCCTCACATCCCTATATGTGTTCCTTTCCTGTACGTACCCAGGCCATACATGTTCTATTTATGTATCTTTCACACATGCTTCCTGAAAAAAACTGAAATTATTTTCTAAGAACTCCCCTTTCCCTCCTCATCTCACATCAATTAGTCTTCCCTCACAATTATTTCTGTCTTACCTGGAAAACTGGACCTTCTTATATCTTCTTTCAAGGACCATTAATCAAATTTTATTCTGTCTTCTCCAAAAGATTGCTCCTCATTTATCCCTACTCTCTCACCAAGCTTCAGTCTCTATCTACTGACTGATTTCTTGGAGACTTCAAACATACTCAGGTCTCAAACATCCATATAAACCCATTGCTCAATCTGACAATTTTCATTGGCTATCGTCTCTAAATCTCTCCTCCCGATAGCTACTACTCCATCACTGAGAATAGGGGACATCTTTATTGATGACAATGATGACTTTATTACATTTTCTCTAAAACCCCACAAATCCAATGTGTAAAAGTCCTTTGAATACTATACTTTTGACTAACTATTTCAACAGTCAGCAGCTATGTATTGAATATCTACTACAGTGTATTTATCACTAAAATAATTCAAAGAATGAAATGTATCCATGTCCTATTCACAAGGAGCCTATCATTTACATGGTAAGAAAAAATATACTAACATGATTAAAACAAGATTGCAGGTAATAAACTATTAAAATGTACAACAAAAAATGGAGAATAAAACATGTAATATAGTAGAAACAGCATTTTATAATATATTAAAGATAGCATGATGTATAATGTACTAAAAAATTAGAGAACAAAATATTATATAATAAAGATGGCATGATATGGTGGAAACTACAAAAAATGCACTATCAGAAGATACATGTGTACAAATCTCACTGCTATATGTGAAGACAGAAAGACCTGAGTCCAAATCAAGGCTCAGAACACTTACTGGTTATGTTATCATGGAAAATCACACATCTCTTTTAACATCAGATTCTCCATTTGTAGAATGAAGATAATAAAAATACTTTCATCACAACTGTGGTGAGGATCAAATAGTATGATACATGTAAAGAGTTTTACAAATTTTAGAGTGTTTTATAAATTCTGGGTATTAGGGGATGCAGTGGATAGAGTGTAGAGCCTGGAGTCAGTAAAACTCATCTTCCTGAGTTCAAATTTGGCCTCAGACATTTATTAATCATTTGACCCTAGCAAGTCACTTAACTCTGTTTGCCTCGGTTTCTTCATCTGTAAAATGAGTTGGAAAAGGAAATAGCAAACCATTCAATATTTTTACCAAGAAAATCTCAAAAGAAATCTTGAGGAGTTGGACATGATCAAATAACAAATTACAAATGCTAGTTATTACTAATATTCACAAACTTTTATATAATACAAGTTTGAATATACTTTACATAAATTATCTCATTTGAGCCTCACAGCAACTCTGACTTGGGTTCCTTTTTTTAGGTAGGAAGGGAAGGGGCTTTCTGGACCCCTGATTTCATCAGTTTGCAGAACTTCTGATATGGAAAATCCTTCTATTGGCTCTTTATGACAACACATCTATAACTTAAAATTATAAACAGTTGTCTGGGATTCTGAGAGGGCAAATGAGAAACCCATGGTCATCTACTCAATGAGAGTCAGAAGCAGGTTCTGAGTTTAATGCTTCCTGATTCCAAGGATGACCCTCCATCCACTAAGTTTTTCTACCTTTTCCTTATCTCATTTTTGAAGCTAAAGAAATTGAGACTCTTAGAGTTTCACGACTTGACCACAGTTACTCTGATTTCAGAGATTTTACTGACTCAAGATCCAATATTCCCTCCAGGAATTCAACCCAGTCTCTCACAACCGGTCTCAGTTTTCCCATAGATATAACATAGACAGTTATTCATTTATCTCCTACTTTACAATTGTTATTGTGAAGGTTACCAATTACCATTCATTACCAAATGAGGTAATGTCCTTTGTAAATCTTAATAAACGTTAGTGAGCTAATTCTTAATAAACCACACAGTTTTTATTGTAAGGAAAAAATGAGGTAACAGATTTGAAATACTTTATAAGCTTTAATAAAGGTTAGCTTCCTAATTATTCATCAACCTCCTTCGCACAATTGTTGTAGAAAGCAAATTAGATAATACTTTATCTTAATGCTATTAATGTTGGTTATTAATATTGCTATGATTATGATTATGAAGTACCATTGGCATAAGTATAACACAACTCAGGAAATGGCGAGCTCAACTGAGTTGAAGACACCAAAGAAAATTGTATGATAAAGACTGAAGTTGAACTGGTTTTTTCTTTTTTTTTCTTTTTTTTAAGGCAATGGGATTAAGTGTCTTACCCAAGGTCATACAGCTAGGCAATTGTTAGGTGTCTGAGGCTGGATTTGAACTCAAGTCCTCCTGACTTCAGGGCTGGTTCTCTATCTACTGTGCCACCTAGCTGCTCCCTAAACTGGTTTTTGAAGAATAGAGTAGAAAGGCATAGTCAGAGAGAAGGAGTAGATTTGTGGAGGGAGAGCCCTAGTAATGGTATCAGGTGGGAATAAGCATAATGTAGAAGTCTGATTTGAGCTTAATGTTCTTGAGTGAAAAGGATGGAAAGTTAGGCTAGCTTGTGCCCGCTTTTGGAAAGGCATAAAATACTAGTTTGAGGAGTCTGTGAATGTACAATTCTAAATAGAACTCAGACAAATATCTCCATGAGAATCTATTGCTCAATTTAAAAAAAAAAAGATCTGGTAACTTTCTATTGCACTTCTCTCAGGCAATCCCTTAGGAAACCCATTTACTGGCTAAATTGTTCCATCAAATTGCTTTATGTAGGTGTTTCTTTCTTTAGTAAAAAGGAAAGGTCCAGATGATCAGTATAGAAAAATTGCTTCAATATAGTCTGGAGGCTGCATTGATTAAAAATAGAAGAAATGGTATGAAAGAAAAGATAGAGTGCTCAGGAATTGTTCAGATCACAAAATAGGGGGCATTTTTTTTCAAAATTATATATAGTCTCTTTAAACCCTATTCTATAGCATTTGAAGGCTTCTTAAGTGTTCTTACACAATCCCATGGCATAGGCACTACTGGGATTATCACTTTTCTTTTTATAGAAGAAATTGAGGCTCCATGATGAAAATGAGGTGGCCATGGCCATGCAGCTAGTGAATGTCAGTCAAATAAAAATTATCATTTGACTATTATGTTTCCAACATGAGCAGTTGGTCTGTGGAATCATAATGAGTTGGACACGAGGGCAGCTGGGTGGCACAGAGGACAGAGCATCAGCCTTGGGGTAGGGAGATCCTGAGTTCAAATGTGACCTCACACTTAACTCCATTGCCTTGCAAACAAAACAAACAAGCAAATTCAGACAAAACTGAACAACTAATGTTCAGACATTGGGCTAAAGTGTTGGAGATCCAAAGAAAGACAAAAGGAAGTTCCTGCTCTCAAGGCGTTTACAATCTAATGAGTGTTTTTAGGATTTACCATTTTGCTCTCCACATTTTATGGAGTTTCTCTTCTAGTGACCTAAAGGGAATGGAACTAGAGTTTAGTGGTTTGAGTTCTGCTCTAAGAACCTGGATTTAGTGGGTATTATCAGCACTTGGAAACATTTAGGACTTAGCAGAAAAAATTATTTAATATAGGAAACTATTGGATGGTAGACTCAGAATGAGATTTTACCTTCCCCAGTACTATTTCTTTCTCCCTCTTCTCAATTCATGGTTTTCTCCTTAGCTGAGACTTCACCAAAGGACAAAAATTCTTAGTTATGGTTCTAGGCTGACAAATTTATAACATAAAGATAGTGAAAGAATTGGGGTTGAATTAGTGAACTTCCAGGTAAGGAAATCCCTCTACCAATGCAGGATGACGTCTTTGCAATTTGCAACCTTAGGGGAAAAAAACTATAGTCTGAATGCAGAGCAAAGCATACTATGTTCATTTTTTTAAAGCTTCTTTTATGTTTTAGCATTCTTCCCTGTAGTTCTAATTCTTCCCAGGATGACTAATATTGATGTTCGATGTTTGCCCTTCATTCTTGAAGAAATCCATGAGATTAGGGACAAGGACATTAATTGGATTTTTGAGTGTGTGTGGGGGGGCACTATGCTAAGTTTCCAGACTCACTTTCTCCTCCAGTGTTATCTGGATCCAGTGACCAGATATGAATCTGGAGACTGGAGATAATTCTGGATGCAAAGCATTCAGGGTGAAGTGACTTGCCCAAGGTCACACAGCTAGTGTGTCTGAGGTTGGATTCAAAGTCCCATTCACCTGACTCCAAGGCCAGTGCTCTATCCACTATACCACCTAGCTTCCTCTTAACAGGGAAATATGATAAACATTTATCAGATTACTTGCTGCCATGGGGGAGGCGAGGAGCAAAGAGAGGGTAGTAAAAATGTAGAAGTCAAAAGCTTACAAAAAATGAATGTTGGAAACTATCTTTTGCATGTAATTGGAAAAAAACCCTTAACATACAAAAACTCAAATACTTTATTATCTTAAAGAATAGCTTAGAACAGAGAACTCAAAACTTAACACTCTTGGGCAGTAAAACAAACTGGATTATAAGGTATTTGGAAAATGATTAACAAAGTAAACAAAAATACAGTACAATATAGATAAAGTTAATTTGTGATTTTCTAAGTCATTATGAGACCAGTTCTGTTTCAGCCTGACAAACACTGGCCTAGAATACTAAGAAGTGAAATTTTTTCCCAAAGCCAGAAATGAATCTTTCTTAAGAAATTTCCTTAAGAAACTCATTTAAAAATAATATTTTTATGATGAGAAATAGACTCCAATGTACTGTAAGTTAACATTTATTAAATGGCAATTATATTTCAGTTACTGAGCTAAGTGTTGGGTATTCAAAGAAATGCAAAAAAAAAAAAACCAGGAAGAGAAATCCAAGATTCTAAGAAGCTCACAGCTTAATGGGGGAGAAGACATGGAAACAATTATGTACAAGAAAGATCCAGGATAAACTGGGGGGAGTTTGGAGACTTAAAAGAAATTATTCAATAAATGAATGACTAGAAAGGACATAGATCAGTCATAGAAAAAGCAGAGGGATTGCTGTAATGTTGTGCAGAATCTTTATGGGAACACATGGACAATAATTGTATATGATGAAAAGGCATGGGTGGGTTGCAATCTTTCTCACTGGAAAGAGTTATAGCAATTCATGGAACTATAGAAGTGTTAAATAAAGTTATTTTTGTTGTTTAGTCTTTTGAGTCATGTCCAACTCATCATGGTTCCATTTGAGGTTTTCTTGTCAGAGATACTGGAGTGGTTTGCCACCTCCTTCTCCAGCTCATTTACAGAGGAGTAACTGAGGCAAATAGTCAAGTGACTTGCCCAGGGTCACATAGCTAGTAAGTCTGAGGCTGTATTTGAACTCAGGCTGTATTTGAACTTCCTCACTCCAGGCCAAGTACCCTATCTATTATACTACCTAGCTGCCCCAGATATACATTTAAGTCCTAATTAGTAAAAACAATGAATCACTTGAATTGGTCACATTTATTCAAACTTGCTCCACTGAAAATTATAATTATTTAAAATAAGGTAGTTGGTTTCAGATCATTACTGTTTGAAATTGAATAATGATACCACTTCAGGGAAATCATTATGTACAATAATCTGAATAACTTGTGTATGCAGACACATATGTATGTATCTACAGACACATAAATATACATGTATATATAGATAAATGTGTATATATGTATATTTTACTAAAAGAAGAACAGGGTCTTTCTGTTTTCAGTGGTCAAAAAATGGCATGATGGACTCTGACTCCTACATGGATCTGTTCTATTTTCTATTCAGAGACTTTCCTTATGCTATAATTCAAATGAGACTGAGATTTGCATTTCAAAGGGTCTATCACCTTACTATTTCCTTCAACTCTAGAGCTATGGAAAAGACAGGATCAACTCTCGGAAGAACGAGACCATGTCCAAATCAATATGCCATGGGGGTCACTTTCCCAGCTTCCTAAAGCAGGTGCCCTTGGGCTTACCACCCAGACTGCCTTCTTGATCTTTACCAGGTCCATCTCCCCTTCCCCTTGTCTGCCCCCAGTCATAGAGTGGAATAGACCCAAAGCTTTGCTTTTGGAGGGCATCTGGGAACTAAAACAGATGTCTCAACAGAAATGTTTCTTCCTATTTGGAGGAAGAAATAAGGGAACAGTGTGGGCTGTTGAGCTTACACTATTGGAGATGGAGAGGAGTGGGGGGAAGTGAGTGCCAAATCAATTCTTTCCCCAAGGCTCCCATCTCCTGTGGGCTGATTCGGCATTTAAGCCTGGCCTCACAAATCCAGTTTCAACAACAACCTTCCATCCTGTTGGAAGTGTGTGTGTGTGTGTGTGTGTGTGTGTGTGTGTGTGTGTGTTTTTTTAATTCAATAGAACCTTCTGATTATGCTCTTAGGCATTGTGAATGTGGAATAAATCTAGGAGAAAGGAAAGAAAAAAAACAAAACATGGGATCAAGTGATTTTCCACAAGGCCATGGGCCTTCCTGAATAACCACCCCTTCCTCCTGTTTTCCATCATCTCCACTAGAGTTTTTTGAAGGGGGAAAAGAGCTGGGGACCTCCTCTGGGAGATGGGAGATGATGGTTGATGGGAGAGCTTGGGTCTTTTGGATGATTGCCGGGGTGAGAGACCCAGTGACCTACAGGAAACTTATATGTTGGAGTAACAAAACAATGGTCCGTCTGGACCACTTCCTAATGGGTGGGCTGCTGGCTTTCAAGGCCTTGGAATTGTAACTACAGCCTCTGCCTGCCTTATCGGAATTTCCCCCTTTGGATAGCCAAGGCCATTTTCATTTGATTTAAATTTTGTGAGCTAATTGACACCTTCTTGTCCTCACTTCAGGGTAAGTCACAGACTCAACAAGCTTGCCATTACAGGTGACTGGGGTCTTTAAGCCTCTTCTTCTCCAACCTTTTGCTGCATCCCCAGTACATAATGGCAGCCAGAAGGAGGCCATGGAGAGGAGGTGAGACTCAAATAAGTCAATTTTTTTTTTTCAGTCACTAGGGGGAAAAAAAAAGACTTGGAAGAAGCAGCATAAGCCAAAATTATTGGCTAAAAATGGAATTTGTGGATTACAGTGGTCCCTAGTCTCATTACATGGATTGTGAGAGTTGGTTGCATTTTTCAAAGTTGACTTCATATATTTTGTGACCCTGGCTGAATGTGAAATAAGGACAAAAAGTGAAATGTGGTATATGTGTTGCCATTGGGATGGACCTATTTTCCAATATGATCTGTATATAAAGCCGGACAAGCCAGCCTCATTATACATGCCTTCCTTACAGCTGTTTACATCTTTTACAGTCTGCATTGGCTTGTGGTCACAAATGATGTAATGGCTGTGAAAGGCTGTTCACAGTGGAAGATGAAGACCACAGATGTTCAGTCTTGTTTCGGCCGATTTTTCGGATGTGAATCTGAATGTTATGGGAGGCCCAGTGGGAAGTGCTAGAGGATAATTCTGGGATAAAAGACTTTGAAACAATGCATAGTAGGAACATGGGAGCACTGGAAATAAACTGAAATTTCCTCAGCTGCCTCTTTTTCACCATAAATACCTTCTTCCATTTTTCTGATGAGATTGTCTCTCCCTGAAGTGGTTCTTGCCTGCTGAATCTGTTCTGTCTTTCAATTAACTTCTTTACAACCATCTGACCTTCCTCTCACCCCCTTGGGATACCTGACCCTTCCTGCACCTGCTTCAGGAAAAGACCCTGATTCTGCAATATGCCAGTAAAAAAAAAAGCCACGAAATCCCACCCACCTGCTCCATTCATTTCCCTTGTTTCCTCTTTTCTTTTAAATTATTACCATTTCTGTTCAATCAATCAACACATATTTATTACAGCTGCCATATGGCAGATCCTGAGTGAAACATGGAAGAGGAGAAACATAAAAACAAGAACCAAAAATCTCTGCCTTCAAAGAGCTGACATTCTATAGGGGAAACAACATATATTTAAGAATGTCTTTTTGATACAAAATATACGTAAAAGACCTAGATGGGGTCTCCTTTAATTACTTTTGTTGGAGATGATATAAAGATCAGAAGACTTGAGAAAGACTTAGACATAATCCAGTCTCTTTTCTTCAGGCAGAAATAGTGGTTTGGGGGGTTTTTCTTTTTTAGCATTTTTATCATTTCATGATTTTTTGGTGAATATGGGTAATCCCCTAACACAGATCCCTATGAGATGCTAGGAAAGAAAGGGAACAATCATTTGTCCATGACTTTATGGGGGGGTCAGACACAATTCTAATATCACATTTGATCCTTACAACAACCCTAGGAGGAAGGTGCTATTATTATCCCTATACACAGATGAGGAAACTGAGATTAAATGACTTGCCCAGAGTTGCATCAAGGTGGTGAAGTAGATAGAGTGCTAGTTCTGAAGTTAGGAAAACTCATGACTTCAAATCTTACTTGCTTGGGCAAGTCACTTAACCCTGTTTGCCTCAGTCTCCTCATCTGTTAAATGAGCTGGAGAAGGAAATGACCAACCATTCAAGTACCTTTGCCAAGAAAACTCCAAATGGAGTCACAAAAATGTTGGACATGACTGAATATCAACAACAAAAGGGTAATACAGATAGTCTGAGGTCACATTTGAATTCAAATACTCCTGATTCCAGGTTGGGTGTTCTATTCATGATGCCACCTACAATAAAAATAGTGAAAGGTAGTGTGATGTAATGTAGATAGAGTAATGAACTTGAAATTAGGGAGATATGATTTCAAATCATGCTTCAGATACTAGATATATGATGCTAGGCATCTAATTTAATCACTTTGGGTCTCGGTTTCCTTGTCTATAAATTAAAGAAGTTGGACCTGATGACTTCTAAGATTCTTTTTAGCTCTAAATTTATGATTATGGGATAGGGAGCAAGGGAGAAGAAATCATTCTTTTATCTGATAATAAGAGTCTTCTCATTGGGTTCAACTGGACATAGAAGTAATGGAAACATAGTTCCTTCTTGGGTCTATATTCAGCATCTTTCTTGTTTAGTTAGATCTGCCAAGTTTGCTGTTAGAATCTATGAGAACTCAAAGCCCCTTGGAAGAATCATAATAGGACTCTAAGGGATGGGTTGTTTCTCCTCCATTTGTGTGATCTCATCAATGTGTGATGAGATCTAGTGATGTGGTTCTTATCTACAGAGAAGGGAGAACAGAAAAGTTAGGGGATTAGAAGTCATTTCAATTATGGATAGGTTGAAAGAATATTTAGGTAGGTTTAACCTGAAAAAAATACTTTTCATAGGGGAAGGGGAGATATGATAACTATCTTTAAGCATCTGAAGGGATGTCAAAAGAATTAGATTCGATTTGTCTAGTCAAAAAGCACAGAAGTTGGAGAACTGGATGAAAATTAAAGAGAGGTAGATTTTGGCTTGACATGAAAAAAAAACAATCTTCCTAATAATCTAAGAATAAAATGAAATGGCCTGCCTTGACAAGTCATGAGTCTATCATAATTAGGGACCTTCAAATGGAAGCTGAATGACTATTATTTAGGTATGGAAGATTATTGTTCAGTTTTGCATTGGACTACCTTGCCTCCACCATCACTTAGTACTCTGAAATTCTGAGATTTTATGCTTCCTATTTTATAAGTGAGAAAATTGAAGCAATGCCCAATATAGAGCTAGTAGGTGTCATAACCAGGACTATAATCTAGGCATTCTTATTTATTATATTAAATTATTTTCATTTATTATTTCAATTATTTTTAAATTAAATTTTTTCTTTACATTTTGAGTTCCTAATTCTCTTCTTCCCTTTAGTCCATTCCCCGTCCATTGACAAGGCGAGCAAAATGGCATCAATTATACATGTGAAGTCATGCAAAACATATATAAACCATGTTAAAAAAAGTGAAAAATATGCTTTAATCTGTACTTAGTTTATCAGTTTTATCTCTGGAGGTAGCTAGCATATTGCAACATGAATCCTTTGGAACTGTCTTGGGTTATTATCTCCATCAGAGTAGTTAAATCTTTCACAGTTGATCATCCTTACAATACTATTGTTACTCTGAGCAGTGTTCTCCTGGTTCTGTTCACTTCTCTTTGCACCAGTTCATATAAGTCTTCCTAAGTTTCTCTGAAACATTCTGCTAATCATTTTTCCTAGAACAATAGTATACCATCACAATCATATGCTACCACATTTTTAGCCACTTTCTAGTTGATGAACATCCCCTCAATTTCCAATTCTTTACCACCACAAAACAAAGCTGCTGTAAATATTTTTTTTACATATAGATTCTTTGGAATATAGACCTAGTACTGGTATTTCTGGGTCCAAGGCTATGCACAGATATATACCCTTTGGCCATAGTTTCAAAAAATTTCTCATAATTGTTGGACTAGTTTAAAACATACTATTAGTGTGTTAGTGTCCCAATTACTTCACATTTCCTTCAGCATTTGCCATTTTTCTTCTTAGCCCAATCTGATAGGTGTGAGGTAAAATGTCTCAGAGTATGTTAGCGTCCCAGTTTTTCCCATATTTCCTTTAGCATTTGTCAGTTTCTTTCTTTAATGCTAGCCCAGTCTGATAGGTCTGTCTCAGAATTGTTGTAATTTTTATTTATTTAATCAATAGTGATTTGGAACATTTTTCATGTGACTTTTGATAGTTTTGATTTCTTCTTCTGAAAGCTTAAGTCCCTTGATAATTTATCAATTGGTTCACAGTTTTGTAAATTTGGCTTAATTCCCTATATATTTGAGAAACAAGTCTTTGATCAGAGAAACTGGTTGTAAAGTCTGCAGCTCTCCCCCCCTCCCCAATTTCCTGTTTTCCTTCTAATTTTGGTTATGTTAGTTTTTGTTTGTGAAAAAAAATGGCATTCTGATTTTCATGTGCTTTTAAAATTCAGAACTGGAGAGAATTAAGAGTTATCCAGTCCAACCTTAACTTGAGCAGGAATTCTTTTAATGACATCCCTAATAAATGGTTTATCCAAACTTCTCTTGAGGGGTAGCTAGGTGGCACAGTGGATAAAGCCCTGGAGTCAGGAGTACCTGGGTTCAAATCCAGTCTCAGACACTTAATAATTACCTAGCTGTGTGGCCTTGGGCAAGCCACTTAACCCCATTTGCCTTGCAAAAACCTAAAAAAACAAAACAAAACAAATTTCACTTGAAGCTTCTGATGATGAGGCACTCAATACTAGCCAATGTACTTTGTTCCATTCTTGTACTATTCTAATTTTTAGGAATAATTCTGGGAAACTTTAAACTGATTTTTTTAATTTCTGAAAACTTTTGAATTTTCAATATTGAAAAATATTTTACTGACATTTGTTTCTCTGCTATGTCCATCCATCGGCCCTAGAGTGACTGAGGTCAAACAGAAAAAATAGTATAATTTCTCTCAATCAATCTATCAGCAGTCATTTATTAATAAAGTGCCTACTGAATGTTAGGCACTGTGCCTAAATTATATTTGTTGCTTTTTTTTGGCTATCCCTTCATTCTGTTGAGTCATATTATTAGGATAAGCACCATATTTTGGGGGGAACAGCTGAGATAGTATTTGAAGGTACAGTTAAGTAAAACTTCCTAATATAATGATTGCCAATTTTCTAATAATATAGTTAATTATTTGATATGGATAGGTATTTTAGCCTTAGTAGTGTGAAACCATACCTTTATATTCAGCTTTAATTTTGACATCTTTTTTTATCTTCATTTGTATTTTGAAGTCATTTTGCATAATTATTTTCTGTTTCTTCTTTCTTTACTCTCATAAGTCTTTTCATGTTCCCTTTAATTCTTGATATGATTATGGACTTAAAACTGGAAAGGAACTTTGATACTCATTGCTCCCCTTCATTTTAGAGATGAGGAAACTGAGGCTTAAGGATAGTATATGAATTATTCAAGTTCACACAGAGGGAAGCATTAGAACAGAATTTGAACCAAGGTCCTCTCACTCTTACCCTGTACTTTTCACTATACAATGCTGTCTCTAAGTTGAAGGAATAAATGACTTATTTATGCCTTTATTATTGATTTCCTCAAAAGCAATGTACCTCCTTTCTATTCATTTTCTGATGTTTTTCTTTCCTTGATTTTAAACAGGAAAAGGAGAAAAAGGTGTTCTATATGGCTTCACCCAGTTATACTGTTTCAGAGAAAATCTGAAAACCAATGTAAAATCTAATGGGGAACAGAAGACTTAGGTGGGGATACTTGATTCAAATACTTTTCAAGTATTTATTTGAAGGACCGTTATGAGGAAGAGAGATTAGACTTATTTTGCTTGGACGTAGAGAGACTTAGGAGCAGCGAAACATGAAAAATCATTTTCTAGCAATTGGAAGTGCTTCCAGAGTAGCATGGGATGCCCTGAAAGGAAAAAAAAATATTGAGTTCCTCATGAATGGTGGCCTTTAGGAGGGGGCTGGAAGACTACTTGTTGAAGATATTTATTGCTTTCTTCCTTTTTTCCCACAAGACCACAGAGACAGGATGTAAGTATAAATTCTAATACCTGGCTAAATCTCTGGATAATTTCTGAATCTGAGAGTTGGAAGAAACCTCAGAGGCAAACTGGCAAGCTCCTACTTTATCAGAAATATAAAATCCAGTGATTACCTAACAAAGTGTTGGAATCTGCACTTGCTATCCTTTTTCTCTGAGGACTTGTAGAAAAAAAAAAGAAAGGGAGAAATAGAAACCCTAGCCTTAAAAGAGTCTCTGTTTTAATTCAGCTTTGTACATCTCTTCCCAGGGGAAAGTATAGGCACTCGATTTTAGATAATACTTTCCAGTTTTACTTCCAAAGGCAAAAGAAGGGCAGTTCTAGCAGCTGGATGGCTTCCCACCTCCATTCTGTCCTTGGAGACATGTGGCCCATTAAAAAGAGCCCACAGATTCCATGTCAACAGATGTATCTCACATTTATTCAGGGTACAATGGATAGTATGACTCACTGTACTGCTAATGCAATCTTTTTTTATTTAGAAATTATATCTTAAGTTTGTACAGACAAAAGAGATTAATCAAGCTATTTTAGGGACAGAGGAAGAAGTTGGTGAATGTATGACTAGCACTATATAGGTATAAAAGACGGAGTTTGATTTTCGACTTAAAATTTTCCTAGACTAATAAAATCCAGGAACTGGAAGGGATTTTTGAAATCCTTCAGTCCAACCTGTACCTTAAACATGAGGTCTTTCCACTGCATCCTGGACTTCATGTGAAGAGTTTTTATGGTACAGGAAACTTAGTCTATTCCATTTTGGGACAGCTTTAATGGATGTTAGGAAAAATTTCCTTTTATTGAAATTAAATCTGTCTTCCTACAATTTCCACCTACAGCTTCTGGTTTTGCCCTCTTGGGTCAACCATAAGAAGTTTAATAGTTCTCCCATGTGACAACTCTTCAACTTCTTAGAATTAGGAGGGGGTATGGCATAATGGAAAGAGTAGGATAGAAGCAGATTTTGTATTTGGACTAAGCAGACTTAAGTTCAGATCCAGTGTCCCTCTCTGACTACCCAGATGCCTTTGGGCAAGTAGCCAAAAGTCCTTGGGCCTCAGTCTCCTCATCTTTAAAATGAGGGCTTTGGACTATATGATCTCTGATGTTCCTTTCAACTCTAAATCTATGGTTTTATGAGCCTCAAAATGGGTAATGTTCTTTTTTCCTTCCCCGAGTCTTCTCCATTTCACATTTAATATCCCCAATTCCTTCAACAAGTTTTGTTAGAGTTTAGTTTTAAATACCATTCATCATCCTTATAGCTCCACTTTGTGCATGGTCTGGTTTGTATCTTCTCTTTTATATGACACCTAACACTGTACATAGCATTTCTATTGTAGTCTGAAGGGAGCAGAGATGGCCTTTTGAGTTAATGGATCTTGAATAACCTGAGAAATTTGTGTTGAATTTTGGTGATTTGAGCTTTGGGCTGTCATAGTAGGAGGGGAACAATTTACCAATTGTCCTTTAGGATGCCACAAAAAGACTGTTTCATATGCCTTAAATGTGGATTAAACTCACATAGTTCTGACTTTATTACAATATTGTAAGATTTAAAATTTCAGGCTCCTAAATTTTAGGCAAAACTTTGCCAAATGCCTCAGTAATAAAAACGAACAAGTAAAAGCTACTATCCTTACAACAGCTCTGTAGGGGTGGTTAATATAAACAATATTATTCCCATTTTGAGAGTTTAGGAAACAGAGACTCAGAGAAGTTTAAATGCCTTGAACAGGGGTCACACATCTACTAACTGAGAGGACCACACCCTGAATAGACTTTCTAGCTCTTAGACCATTTCTGTTCCATATGATAGTGCTGTGCTTTTCCCAGGGCCTTTTCTTTGCAGTCCTCTGTGCCTAGGGATAGCTATGAACCCTTTCCTTACTCCTTTCGAAGCTAATCCAATGTTATACCACAGTGGAAGATTCACTTGTCTCTAGGCTTAGATGACATGGATTCAAATCTTACCTCTCATGACTGCTATCTATGGGACTTTGGACAAGTCATTTAACTACCCTTGGTCTCAGTTTACTATATGAAAAAAAAAGAGGGAGGGGTTGTACTAGAGGGCTTCTGAGGTCCCTTGGTATATGATTTGATGGTTTCCTTCCCCCTTCTCCTTCTTTTTCCTCTTCCCCTTTCCTTCCTTCTCACTTCACAGATGAGGAAATTGAGACAAATAGAAGTTAAGTGACTTGCCCAAACTTAGTAATATAGGTAAGATTTAAACAAGTCTTCTGATTACTAATCCAATGTTCAAATTGACAGAGAGCACTATCCAACTTGGCATTTTTTTGGGGGGGATGTTATGTGGGTCTTAAGTATGGCTAAAGACTTTTAGGAAATTCCAGGCAGTCTAGCAAAACTAACATATCAACTGAGTGTTAAGCCTTATGCTATGTTTTATTCCCATAGTACCCAACTCCAACACCCCAAAACAGAGTTAGATGCATTTTTCCATTTTCTTTGTTTTTTTTCTGTTAATTTTCCTTTGCATTTAAATTATCATTTTTATTTTCCTGCTCCTGCTTCCTTCACTCTTTCTCAGTTCATTGAAGTTTTCCAGGCACTTCTTGTATCTTTCATATTCTTCATTTCTATTGCATAGCCCTAGATATTTCTTCTAAATCCATCCATAGATCCATTGAAATGAGTTGGATATGGGTCTGTGAGTCTTTTTGAATAATTCCTCTTCTCAGTAAGTGTTGATGGCCTGACTTCTCATCCCTAGTGATTTTTGCCCTTATCCTCTCACAAATCCTTTCAGGAGAACCTACCCTAATTCACTAGAGGTCTTCCCTTAAGTTTTTAGGATTCCCTTGGCATCAGTTGAATAGGTAATCGATCCATCTGTTATGCCTCACCTTTGCTACATGACTGGCTGCCTTCTGATCAGACATCCCCTTGAGGATATCTCACTTTTTGCATTCAAATGAACCTTGGAAATAGACTACAGTCCACTAATATTCACCATGCATCTCTCCATTGCCTCCTGGGAGTCTTGAAATTTTGATCCCTTGAAAACTGAAGAATTCCTTATTTGTAGTGAACAGGCATCATCAGAATAATGTTAGTGATTTTTTTTCTTGTATTCATTCCCCACCCCCTTACACAAAAGAACAAATTTCAACATTCACTTCCAAAACCTTGTGTTACAAACCCTTTCCCTTCCTCCCCCTCCCCACTCCCCCACATTGAGAAAACAAGTTACTTGATATAGGTCGAAAGTATGTAGTCATGAAACACATTACCACAATAGTCATGTTGTAAATGTAAACATAACCCTCCCTCCCCATCCTCCCTTCTGCACAAAAAAAAGAGAAATCTCAAGAAAAATAAAGTGAAAAATAAATACGCTTCAATCTATATTCAGATACCATCAAGCTCTGTCTTTGGGATGGATAGGATTCTTTATCATAAGTCCTTTGCAGTTCTTTTGGAGTAGGTTATTCACAGCTGATCATCCTGTAATATTGCTGTTTGTATCTAGTACATTTCCCATTGCATCATGTAATTTTTTTTTTACTGAGAGTATCCTGTTCATCATTTCCCATAATAAAACATCATTTTATCTCAATCACATACCACAATTTGTTCAGTCACTCCCCAATTTAGTGATTTTGAAAAGTGTACTTTTGTATTATTCTAGAAAATGCTATTTGTTTTCCAAAATGTTACATGGCCTGGTCTCTTTCTTCTCTCTTGACTCATTGTCCATTTGCATTTTCTATCTAAGATATATATCACCAGATTATAGTGGCATTCAAGCATATCTTTTTTTTTTTAAATGGCCATACTTTTTTTTTAGGTTGTTTGTAAGGCAAATGGGGTTAAGTGGCTTGCCCAAGGCCACATGGCTAGGTAATTATTAAGTGTCTGAGGTCAGATTTGAAACCAGGTACTCCTGACTCCAAGGCCAGTGCTCTATTCACTGCTCCATCTAGCTGCCCATTCAAGCATATCTTACCATGCTAAAGAAAAATTTGGCATTTTGTGTTACAGTTTTCATTTTTTTAAGTGAAACTTTGTTCTTGATTAAAAACATGCTTAGTTAAGTTTTGATTTCTTTAATTTGAAGGATAAAAAGAATGTCTTTCATTATTAAACATTTAATAGGTATTTGAGGAAGAGAAATACTCTAGGTTCATTCCCTAAGAAAATGTGTGATATATATATGTATGCCACTTATATTGCTAGGAACATATATAGTCTTCATAGATAGAGAAACATATGGATAGACAGACTGGTAGACAAGATAGACAGATGGATGGACAGAGAGACATACAGCTAGATGGACGGATAGATGAATGAATAGATGGATAGATGGATGGAAGGATAGATGAATAGATAAATACATAGATGTATGGGTAGATGAACAGATAGATAGCCAGCCAGATAGATAGATAGATAGATAGATAGATAGATAGATAGATAGAAAGGCAGATAGATGAGCAGGTAGGTAGGTAGATAGATTAATTACTATTATGGGTCGTCCTTTGAACTGAACGTCATAATGAGGACAATAAGATGTTTTGTAGTCCTCATTAAGCAGATGTGATTGAGGCTTATGTGCAGTTTAGAGTCTGAATAAACTATCTCGGTTTTTAATATGTTTATTTCTAATGTCTAACACATAGTAGACACTTGATACATGGATTTTTTTGATTGTTTAATTTTTGTTAGAAATTTGACATAGTGTTCTGCACATAGTAGATAATATACTATGTAGTAGATAATATACTATGTGCGGAACACTATGTCAAATTTCTAACAAAAATTGAACAATCAAAAAAATCTATGTATCAAGTATCTACTATATGTGTTAGACAAAATCTGTTAACCCAGTCAGTGCTAGCCATCTGCACAATGAATGGTAAAGCAGGCAAATTGACCTTTTTTTTGCCATCCCCCATTACAACAAGGGGTCTGATCCCTTAAGTGAGCCAGTCTCTTATTCTGGAAGATTTTTGGTTTCTTGGTTGGATTAGAACCTGACTTGTTATCATGGCAACAGCCAAGTACTAGGAGGAAAACAATCTGATTAAGCTACATGAGAATATTTACATTTTGGAACACCCACTCAATCTGCAAATATTTCTCAAATCTCTATTAGATATACAGATCTGTGCTAGACAATGAGGACATACATAAAAAAAGAATAAAACAGCCCCTTTTGTACAATAGTGGTAGAATGCTAGACTTGGAATCCGTTACATTTGAGTTAGAGTCCTGTCTCAAATCCTCAATAATTGTATGATAGTCACTAAACCACTCTAGGTCTCAATTTCTTCACCTGTAAAGTGGGAATAATAATAGTAGCTGCCTATTGCTATAAGGCTCAAATAAGATAATGTGTGCAAAATACTTTGTAAATTGTAAAAATATTTTTTGGAGATAACCCTGTTTTCCAGAGCTAAGACCCACAAGCCTTTTTTCTTCCTTCCCTTCCTTTTTTCTGCCTTTCTTTCTTCTTTGTCTCTTCTCTTTTTATCTTTCTTTCTCTTCCCTCTCTCCTATTTTTTTCTCTCTGTTTCTGTCACTCTGTCTCTATCTCTATACGTTTCTGATTGTCTCTTTGTCTTTCTTATTCTTTCTTTTCTTTTCTCTGCTTCTATCTCTTAGTCCCTATTTCTTCTTAGTCCCTATTGCTTCTTTCTTCCTTTCTTTCCCTTGTCTTTTTCTCTTCTCTCTGACTTTCTCTTTCCTTTTTCTCTCTCTTTGTTCTTTTCCCTCTTCTCTGTCTCTTCTTTTTATCTATCTCTCCTCTGTATTTTCATCTGCTCTTTCTCTTCTATTCTTTTTCTCTCTCTTGCTCTCCCTTCTTGTTCTCCAACTCTTTATCCATCTCTCCTCTCCTCCTAAAGGTTCTTTTCAACTATGAATTTTGTTTTCTAATTCATTTTCCTCACCAAGAATGGGGTTTTCCAATCATCAAGACAGTATTTCCAATGTAATTAAAACTAAATGATCAGTGTTGTCACAAACCAAAGGCTATCCAAATTTATACTCCTATATATCAGGTTTCATCATGTTACTTCCCTGCTCAAGAATTTTCTTTAGTGACTTGCTATTATATTTATGAAAATCCATAAACCTTTTACTCATTTCTAAAATATACAGAGAACTGAGTCATATTTATAAAAAAGCCATTCCCCAATTGACAAATGGTCAAAGGATATGCAAAGGCAATTTTCAGATAAGGAGATCAAAACAATCTATAGTCATATGAAAAATTGCTCTAAGTCATTACTTATTAGAGAAATGCAAATTAAAGCTTCTCTGAGGTACTACCTCACACCTCTCAGACTGGCCAATATGACCAGAAAGGATAATGATTATTGTTGGAAGGGTTGTGGGAAATCTAGGACACTATTACACTGTTGGTGGAGCTGTGAACTCATCCAGCCTTTCTGGAGAGAAATTTGGAACTACGCCCAAAGGGCAACAAAAAATGTGCATACCCTTTGATCCAGCAATACCACTACTGGGTCTATACTCTGAACAGATGATGAAAAAGGGTAAAAACATCACTTGTACAAAAATATTCATAGCAGCCCTGTTTGTGATGGCAAAGAATTGGAAACCAAGTAAATGTCCTTCAATTGGGGAATGGCTTAGCAAACTGTGGTATACGTATGTGATAGAACAGTATTGTTCTATTAGAAACCAGGAGGGACGGTATTTCAGGGAAGCCTGGAGGGATTTGCATGAACTGATGCTGAGGGAGATGAGCAGAACCAGAAAAGCACTATACAACCTTGATGGACTCGCTCATTCCATTAATGCAACAATCAGGGACAATTTGGGGCTGCTATGGAGAATACCATATGAATCCAGAGAAAGAACTGTGGAGTTTGAACAAAGACCAAGGACTATTACCTTAAATTTACCATAAAAACCCCTGATATCTTATTGTCTGATCCTGCTATCTCTTATACTTTATGTTTCTTCCTTCAGGATATGATTTCTCTCTCATCACACTCAATTTGGAACAATGGAATACCATGAAAACAATGTAAAGACCAACAAATTGCCTTCTTTGGGAGTGAGGGAAGGGAAGTAAGATTAGGGGGAAAATTGTAAAACTCAAAATAAATAAAATCTTTTTAAAAAAAAAGAAAATACATAAACCTTTTGCTTGGTTTCTTAGAATCCTTCCCAATCTGACTCCAGCCTGATTAATATTATTCTTTTCTTAGTTGCTCTGTAATCTCACCAATAACAGCTAGGTGGTGCAATGAGTGTAGCACTGGGCCTGGAGTCAATAAGGAGTCAATAAAACCTGAGTTCAAATCCAGCCCTAGACATTTACTACTTATGTGACCTTGGGAAAGTCACTTAACCTTGTATGTCTCAGTTTCCTCATATGTTAGATGAGCTAGAGAAGGAAATGACAAAATAACTCCATTATCTTTGCCAACTCCAAATGGGGTCATAGAGAGTTAGATATGATGAGAATGGGTAAACCAACAACTTTAACCAAACTGACCTTTTTGCTGTTGCCTCTATATAAGGTTCCATCCCCTCGTTCTGTGATTTGCACAGGCGAATTTAACCCTAGTCTAGAATGTTCCCTCTTCATCATTAACTCTTGGAAACTGTAGCTTTCTTCAAGGCTTATAGCTCAAGTGTGACCCTCTTGTAGAATCCCTTCCTATTTCCCCCAATTGTTAATACCATTCCCCACTAAAAGATCTACTTTACATTTTTATATACATAATTATATATATATATATATATAATATATACTCATAATTTGTTGTGTTTTCTATAGAAATTAAAATTCTATTATATCACCCATATTTATACATACTTACATAAATATGTATATATACATTTGTATAAAACTTTACTTTATAAATTATTTCCCTTTGAACTTAAAACAAGGTCCTGCCCCAAGAGTAAGCTCTCTGAAGGCAAAAACTATCTCAATTTTTACATGTTTATTTTTTAATATCTAGCACATATAGTAGGCACTTAATACATAGATTTTTTTTTCAATTGCTTAATAATATTCTACCAGTTTTTCTGAGTTTCCCATGAAGTGGAAAGTTCCTTCTACTTCCTTCCTCCCCATCAGCAATGTACCACTCCTGAAGGTTTCTGTACATTCCATCAGACAAATGAGCCTCCGTGTTCAGGGTTAGCCTGACCCAGCCCAAGGTCCTTTCACATAATACTGAGAAATGACAAAGGAATTGGAAAATTACACAACTCTTCTTTTAGTAACTTCAGTCTTTTGCTAGAATAATAACCCTTTAGCCATCAGGGGCTGAATCCTTCATTTTTGCAGGAAGTTAGTATATCCTTGAGTTTTCCATGTCTTTTCTTGCCAGCTGTAGGCATTAAAGGCTGTTTATAGGGTCAAGGGAGCCCTTTCTACTCTGTCTAGATAAAGACTTAGCAAGAGCCCCAGCAGAAACTGAGTCAAGACCACCCACTTATTTCACATAGTCCAGTAAAGAGCAGATGATGATTTGATGAACAGTGGTGACCTAGAGGAAAATGTATGCATGTAGCAAATTACTAATTAACCACACAGCTTTGCTATATAAATACCTTTGAATTTCCACTTCCAGATTTCTGGAAAAGCACTACTCAGAATGACTATAAGGTTCTACTGTTAAACTCTGTAGAAAATTTAAGACAAGAAAATAGTTTTTTGTTTTTAAAACATACATTTTGTGGTTTTTTGTTTTTTTTTATTCTCAGACTATCTATCTGAATTCTTTCTTCCAGAGAGCAACATCTCATTCCAAGATCCTGTAAAAATTTGATAGTATATGCAATGTCCCAAACTCATCATCTTTCACCTCTATAAAAAGTGAGTGTGTGGGAAATGCTTTCTCATATATCATCTTGTGGTCAAGCTTAATCATTATAATTTTGAAGCGTTCTGTTTCAATTTTTTCAAGAAATGAAACTTTTTTCTCTTCTGAGCATTCAAATATTAAAATAAATCAATGAATAAAATCCCACCTTTATTATGAAAATAACTGTTCACGACCATTTCTGTGTTTCATTTTAATTATCCACCAACTTAGAGCCTCTAATTGTGCCTTATGGGGTGAGAATGCTACCATCTGTGGACTCTGTGATGCA